>NW_023996624.1:0-37027 GCF_015586225.1 Lucilia sericata | reverse complement strand
AATCTTAAGCATCTAGATGTTTAAAGATAATTTACAACTACTCAGTCACTTTTAAACACTCTTAAGCATAAAATTTTTCACCCACACCTAACCACCTCTATCTCAGAATGTCCATCTCTAAATATGAATTTTTGGAACACTCTTCTTGCTTGGTTGCAAGTATTTCTCTGTTTTTTTTTGCACTAACTAAAATGTCAAGTACAATGTTTTGGCTTGGGTTTATTGCGAAAACTTAAACACGCTTGAAAAGTCAAAGTGAGAGTACTAGACATCAATTTCAATTGACTTAAAGGCAGACATTCAGACACTCCCGACAGGTATCAGAAAGCTTTAATGTTGTTGTTCTTTTTTCGTTATATTTTATAACTAAAAGAGAAAATCAAAATAAAAAGTAAAATGAACAATTTTCAACACAAAGAAAAGTTACACACAAATACCATAAACAAACACACACACTGATAGAGAAATTAAATCTGTATTTTAATAAAATTGAATTCATTTTTGATACAAATGAAATAAAACGATTTCAATACGTATAACTGTGTTATAGATGATATCCACATTTTTGGTGATATATTTTTTTTTTTTTTGGTTTCCAAAATCTTTAATACCAAAATATTTCTTTGTGTTTGTTGTATGCGTTCTTGATATTTTTGTATTTAATTGAATTTTGAGGTTTATGTCCTTTACAAAGAAATACAAATTGTATGTAAATACTGTTACAATGCAACAAGGACTTTACTTTTTTTTCATTTCAAATGAAATATTATTTTTAAGCTGCAGACACGAAAGAAACAAAATATTTTTGCTGTCAGCTATAGAAAAAATAACCGAATATTAATTCTTAAAGCGTTTATGGTGACACTGGTGTCTGAATGTATTTATAAAGATACCAGACTAATGCCTGACAAAGTCTCAATAATGACAACAACATTTTAATACTAAACAAAAACCTCAAACCCAACAACAAGAACAACAACTGAATTATACTAAATGTCTGTGAATTATTTATTTATAATGTGGCAAATACAATAACAACAAATATGAATATTAAATCACAAATCCTGTGGTAGCAAATGCAATGACCCTCAAATGACTGCAGATTAGTTTACGATAACAATAAGATATATAATTTACAAACAACGGACCCTGCAATTCATAAAACAAGTTACCAACAATCGCAACGGTTATTTCCGTTACTTCTACTTCCCTGTCATGTGATCAATATGTGTCCCATTTAAAACAACTGGGTAATTACTTATTAAAACACACACTGTACTACTTAAAGTATTGTATTGTCTTCTTATGACTAGAGATCAGTCTACTGCATTAAAAGTGAGTTTAATTTGTGTGAAAAAGAAACAATGAAATAAATACTAATTGAACGTCAATTACAACAGAAATCTATTGTTTATTGTCTCCTTTAATTACAATTAATTTTTTCTATTTAATTGTGTAAAAATAAAATGGACATGAGGTCAAAGTTTTAAACAAATTTCACAGTAAAAATTATACTTTTCTTGCTAATCACAGCTAAGTTTACATATCAATTATTTATTAACAAATCTGTATTAAGGCTCGTATACAGAGAGGTTGCAAATCGGAATGATTACTACTACTACTAGACTATAGACTAGACTATAGACTAGACTATAGACTAGACTATAGACTAGACTATAGACTAGACTATAGACTAGACTATAGACTAGACTATAGACTAGACTATAGACTAGACTATAGACTAGACTATAGACTAGACTATAGACTAGACTATAGACTAGACTATAGACTAGACTATAGACTAGACTATAGACTAGACTATAGACTAGACTATAGACTAGACTATAGACTAGACTATAGACTAGACTATAGACTAGACTATAGACTAGACTATAGACTAGACTATAGACTAGACTATAGACTAGACTATAGACTAGACTATAGACTAGACTATAGACTAGACTATAGACTAGACTATAGACTAGACTATAGACTAGACTATAGACTAGACTATAGACTAGACTATAGACTAGACTATAGACTAGACTATAGACTAGACTATAGACTAGACTATAGACTAGACTATAGACTAGACTATACTAGACTATAGACTAGACTATAGACTAGACTATAGACTAGACTATAGACTAGACTATAGACTAGACTATAGACTAGACTATAGACTAGACTATAGACTAGACTATAGACTAGACTATAGACTAGACTATAGACTAGACTATAGACTAGACTATAGACTAGACTATAGACTAGACTATAGACTAGACTATAGACTAGACTATAGACTAGACTAGACTATAGACTAGACTATAGACTAGACTATAGACTAGACTATAGACTAGACTATAGACTAGACTATAGACTAGACTATAGACTAGACTATAGACTAGACTATAGACTAGACTATAGACTAGACTATAGACTAGACTATAGACTAGACTATAGACTAGACTATAGACTAGACTATAGACTAGACTATAGACTAGACTATAGACTAGATTATAGACTTGGCTATAGACTAGACTATAGACTAGACTATAGACTAGACTCTAGACTAGACTCTAGACTAGACTATAGACTAGACTCTAGACTAGACTCTAGACTAGACTCTCGACTAGACTCTAGACTAGACTATAGACTAGACTATTGTCTCGACTATCAACTCGACTATTGACTCTATCATATACTTCGCTATAGACTCGGTTATGGACTCGACTAAAGACTAGTGTTTAGGCACAATATAGACTAGACTCAAATTGAGTAGACCATATAAATATCTTCCATATATCCGTTAAACTTAACTCTGACCAAGTGTATAAACTTAACACTTAAAAATTCTCTATAACAACAAATAAGTAAATTATAAATAACCCTTGTGGAAATATACTTAAATAAATATATTTTATGTTTATCCCCTAGAATAAATTATTATAGATAAACTCAGCAGTTAAAGCCAAAATTTCTTCACTACACATGTACACTTTATTATACCAATTTTATAGAAACTGCAAACGTTAAGCTTTATTAAGACTATATTGGCTTAAGTGTTCAGGAAAATGCTGAAATAAATAAAAAAGTTAAACAGCATAAAAATTGTATGCTCAAGTTAAATAAATAAATTTTGTTACAAAAACTTTAAAAGTTTTAAAATTAATAAAGGTCATAACACTAACACATGTATGTACACTTTTACACATACAAACATTAATTATTAATACAGACATACAGACACACATTTAAATTATTAAAAAAGGATTATCACCATTCAAACACTTGTCAAAGTTAAAAAGTTTGTCTATTTGACTGTCTGTCTGTCTATCTATGTGTAGGAAAATATGTTTAAGACATTGTTTGTATGCATTTGATAAATGTATTAAAAGTTAAGAAAAGTAACCAAAATTCAGTTGAAAAACAAAATCTAAAAGAAAAACCCGTAGTAGCAGAGAAACCAGTTGAAAAAGAGGAAAGGGGTTTATTTGACATATGAGTTTATAAAGCAAAGTTTAACTAACAACCAGCCAGCCATAAGGAAATGTTTGCTGAAATATAAAATTTATAAAATGTCATTGTTCAGAAAAGAGTAGAAAAACAAGAAATATCGAAATAAAATCCTTTTTGAAATTGAACAAATGTTTGTATTAAATATACGGGTGGAATGTAATAAAAACATGATTGATTGATTCATTCATCTGGTCGATATCCCTATAACACACATTCAATATAAAAAAATCACATATATTGTGTGTATTTTTTTGTAGATGTATTCAGATGAGAGTGTGTGTGTGTGGGTTTATAAGTGTTAAAGTTTTCTTTATCAAATATTTATTTAAGAAATGAGCTAATAAATATTTAATGGCCAATGGCACAGAAAAAAACTATTAGTTATTAAAAGTAAATGTAATAAAATTGTTTGCCAATTTTTTGTGTTTATAGTTTCTAATAAATATTTGTTATTTTTAAGTTTAATCGTCTTTCCTTTTCTCTTTCGTGCTGTAAAAAATATAATTTAGATTTAAAAAACTAAAAGCAGTAAATTGATGAATGCTAAACTGAACACTTGGAAAATTTGTTAACAAACTAAATGAGCCTAAAAATGTTTATTGTTTCGTTTTACATACAACAATTTCTTTCACTGTATCTTTTAATAATGATAGACAAAACATGCGCCAATACTCGTAAAACCTTAATAAGTACCTTCCAGAAAATACATGCAATATTTGCTGTTTGTGTGTGTATGAGAACAATTCACCATATAGATTGTCTCACAAAATGTTAAACAAAAAAAGGACTTATTTAGTATTTTTCGGGGTAATAAGCATCTTTCACGTTTTCCTTTCTCTGTATGTTCTGGTATTAATGCGACATTTCGTTTCATTTCAAGGGCTAAACATCAATTTACATCACTTTCTGTTTGTTTTCCAAAAATTTGAAATTCAATAAATTTAACAAAACATAAAAACAGATAATGAATGTTTTTTAAAGGGAATTTACTTAACATTTTTAAAGGTTTAAAATGATTTCTCTGTTATAGCTTAAAGTTACTTAAAATCCCAAATTTAAACTTTCAGTTAAATGTTTATCCTTTTAGGCCTTTCGAAGGTATTTACCAGTCACCCCTTTATTAAGAATTTAAATAAATGTTGTCATTATTTTGGTATTTCGTGTTTCTGGTTATAATGAACTGTAGCGAAATGGTGGTCATATCAGGTATTTCTGCACATGAGAGAGTTGGTACAGGTAGACTAGACTATAGTCTATATATAAATTCTTGTTATTCTTATTAGGAACATAGGGCCTCAACTTTAACTATAGTCTATAGTCTAGTCTACACTCTAGTCTATCGTCTAGTCTAGTCTATAGTCTAGTCTATAGTCTAGTCTATAGTCTAGTCTATAGTCTAGTCTATAGTCTAGTCTATAGTCTAGTCTATAGTCTAGTCTATAGTCTAGTCTATAGTCTAGTCTATAGTCTAGTCTATAGTCTAGTCTATAGTCTAGTCTATAGTCTAGTCTATAGTCTAGTCTATAGTCTAGTCTATAGTCTAGTCTATAGTCTAGTCTATAGTCTAGTCTATAGTCTAGTCTATAGTCTAGTCTAGTCTAGTCTATAGTCTAGTCTATAGTCTAGTCTATAGTCTAGTCTATAGTCTAGTCTATAGTCTAGTCTATAGTCTAGTCTATAGTCTAGTCTATAGTCTAGTCTATAGTCTAGTCTATAGTCTAGTCTATAGTCTAGTCTATAGTCTAGTCTATAGTCTAGTCTATAGTCTAGTCTATAGTCTAGTCTATAGTCTAGTCTATAGTCTAGTCTATAGTCTAGTCTATAGTCTAGTCTATAGTCTAGTCTATAGTCTAGTCTATAGTCTAGTCTATAGTCTAGTCTAGTCTAGTCTATAGTCTAGTCTATAGTCTAGTCTATAGTCTAGTCTATAGTCTAGTCTATAGTCTAGTCTATAGTCTAGTCTATAGTCTAGTCTATAGTCTAGTCTATAGTCTAGTCTATAGTCTAGTCTATAGTCTAGTCTATAGTCTAGTCTATAGTCTAGTCTATAGTCTAGTCTATAGTCTAGTATAGTCTAGTCTATAGTCTAGTCTATAGTCTAGTCTATAGTCTAGTCTATAGTCTAGTCTATAGTCTAGTCATAGTCTAGTCTATAGTCTAGTCTATAGTCTAGTCTATAGTCTAGTCTATAGTCTAGTCTATAGTCTAGTCTATAGTCTAGTCTATAGTCTAGTCTATAGTCTAGTTAGTCTAATCTATAGTCTAGTCTATAGTCTAGTCTATAGTCTAGTCTATAGTCTATCTATAGTCTAGTCTATAGTCTAGTCTATAGTCTAGTCTATAGTCTAGTCTATAGTCTAGTCTATAGTCTAGTCTATAGTCTAGTCTATAGTCTAGTCTATAGTCTAGTCTATAGTCTAGTCTATAGTCTAGTCTATAGTCTAGTCTATAGTCTAGTCTATAGTCTAGTCTATAGTCTAGTCTATAGTCTAGTCTATAGTCTAGTCTATAGTCTAGTCTATAGTCTAGTCTAAGTCTAGTCTATAGTCTAGTCTATAGTCTAGTCTATAGTCTAGTCTATAGTCTAGTCTATAGTCTAGTCTATAGTCTAGTCTATAGTCTAGTCTATAGTCTAGTCTATAGTCTAGTCTATAGTCTAGTCTATAGTCTAGTCTATAGTCTAGTCTATAGTCTAGTCTATAGTCTAGTCTATAGTCTAGTCTATAGTCTCTATAGTCTAGTCTATAGTCTAGTCTATAGTCTAGTCTATAGTCTAGTCTATAGTCTAGTATATAGTAGTCTATAGTCTAGTCTATAGTCTAGTCTATAGTCTAGTCTATAGTCTAGTCTATAGTCTAGTCTATAGTCTAGTCTATAGTCTAGTCTATAGTCTAGTCTATAGTCTAGTCTATAGTCTAGTCTATATTCTAGTCTATAGTCTAGTCTATAGTCTAGTCTATAGTCTAGTCTATAGTCTAGTCTATAGTCTAGTCTATAGTCTAGTCTATAGTCTAGTCTATAGTCTAGTCTATAGTCTAGTCTATAGTCTAGTCTATAGTCTAGTCTATAGTCTAGTCTATAGTCTAGTCTATAGTCTAGTCTATAGTCTAGTCTATAGTCTAGTCTATAGTCTAGTCTATAGTCTAGTCTATAGACTAGACTATAGACTATAGACTAGAGTATATACTAGTCTATAGTCTAGTCTATAGTCTAGTCTATAGTCTAGTCTATAGTCTAGTCTATAGTCTAGTCTATAGTCTAGTCTATAGTCTAGTCTATAGTCTAGTCTATAGTCTAGTCTATAGTCTAGTCTATAGTCTAGTCTATAGTCTAGTCTATAGTCTAATCTATAGTCTAGTCTATAGTCTAGTCTATAGTCTAGTCTATAGTCTAGTCTATAGTCTAGTCTATAGTCTAGTCTATAGTCTAGTCTATAGTCTAGTCTATCTAGTCTATAGTCTAGTCTATAGTCTAGTCTATAGTCTAGTCTATAGTCTAGTCTATAGTCTAGTCTATAGTCTAGTCTATAGTCTAGTCTATAGTCTAGTCTATAGTCTAGTCTATAGTCTAGTCTATAGTCTAGTCTATAGTCTAGTCTATAGTCTAGTCTATAGTCTAGTCTATAGTCTAGTCTATAGTCTAGTCTATAGTCTAGTCTATAGTCTAGTCTATAGTCTAGTCTATAGTCTAGTCTATAGTCTAGTCTATAGTCTAGTCTATAGTCTAGTCTATAGTCTAGTCTATAGTCTAGTCTATAGTCTAGTCTATAGTCTAGTCTATAGTCTAGTCTATAGTCTAGTCTATAGTCTAGTCTATAGTCTAGTCTATAGTCTAGTATAGTCTAGTCTATAGTCTAGTCTATAGTCTAGTCTATAGTCTAGTCTATAGTCTAGTCTATAGTCTAGTCTATAGTCTAGTCTATAGTCTAGTCTATAGTCTAGTATAGTCTAGTCTATAGTCTAGTCTATAGTCTAGTCTATAGTCTAGTCTATAGTCTAGTCTATAGTCTAGTCTATCTAGTCTATAGTCTAGTCTATAGTCTAGTCTATAGTCTAGTCTATAGTCTAGTCTATAGTCTAGTCTATAGTCTAGTCTATAGTCTAGTCTATAGTCTAGTCTATAGTCTAGTCTATAGTCTAGTCTATAGTCTAGTCTATAGTCTAGTCTATAGTCTAGTCTATAGTCTAGTCTATAGTCTAGTCTATAGGTCTAGTCTATAGTTCTAGTCTATAGTCTAGTCTATAGTCTAGTCTATAGTCTAGTCTATAGTCTAGTCTATAGTCTAGTCTATAGTCTAGTCTATAGTTAGTCTATAGTCTAGTCTATAGTCTAGTCTATAGTCTAGTCTATAGTCTAGTCTATAGTCTAGTCTATAGTCTAGTCTATAGTCTAGTCTATAGTCTAGTTCTATAGGTCTTAGTCTATAGTCTAGTCTATAGTCTAGTCTCTAGTTAGTCTATAGTCTAGTCTATAGTATAGTCTATAGTCTAGTCTATAGTCTAGTCTATAGTCTAGTCTATAGTCTAGTCTATAGTCTAGTCTATAGTCTAGTCTATAGTCTAGTCTATAGTCTAGTCTATAGTCTAGTCTATAGTCTAGTTATAGTCTAGTCTATAGTCTATAGTAGTCTAGTCTATCGTCTAGTCTATAGTCTAGTCTATAGTCTAGTCTATAGTCTAAGTCTATAGTCTAGTCTATAGTCTAGTCTATAGTCTAGTCTATAGTCTAGTCATAGTCTAGTCTATAGTCTAGTCTATAGTCTAGTCTATAGTCTAGTCTATAGTCTATAGTCTATATCGTCCTAGTCTATAGTCTAGTCTATGTCAGTCTATAGTATCTATAGTGGTCTAGATCTAGTCTATAGTCTAGTCTATAGTCCTAGTCTAAAGTACTAGTCTATAGTCTAGTCTATAGTCGCTAGGAGTCTATAGTCTAGTCTATAGTCTAGTCTATAGTCTAGTCTATAGTCTAGCCTATAGTCTAGGTCATAGTCTAGTCTATAGTCTAGTCTATAGTCTAGTCTAGTAGTCTATAGTCTAGTATCTAGTCTAGTAGTCTAGTCTATAGTCTAGTCTATAGTCTAGTCTATAGTCCTAGTCTATAGTCGAGTCTAGTCTATAGTCTCAGTCTATAGTCTTACCTGTGTTCTAGTTTACCTTCAAATCTGTTGCAAATTCTCTAACGAATCAATGTATTCCTCTCATAATAGTGTGGTCAGTGTTAAATTATTTTGAATATTTCGGTAAGTTATCCCATGTTTGCTGGTGGTATCATATGTCTTTGTTCATTTTGTTTGGACTTTTTTCTTTTAATATAGTTAAAACTCATTACATCAAGATTACCTAGGATTGTAGTACCAAAAAACAAGAGCTAATTTAATTATAATTAACATTTTTTGCACAGACATGCCTATACACAAACCGACCTAAAATTGCTATTTTAAATAAAATTTAAAAGGAAAAAAATACTAGGAATATTTCATTATTTATTTAAATTACAAATTTCGAGTATGATAAAATAACAAACAGACACAATTATCAAATGGTTATTTCGGAACAAGAAGATTTCACCCCAGGGATATTTAAAACATAATATGAATGGGATTATGGAAGTAGAAGTAGAAGAGGATGAGAAATGAATGGCGATTTAAAACGGTCTTTATATTATTTGCATTTGTAAAACGGTCTTCTGTTTTGACTAAGATGTTATCAGGTGTCACATTTTTCCAAATACTGTGCAGTAAAAGTAGACGTATACGTTATAATTAATTAACAAATCAATTGGTGTTGCGTATACGTTTTAGGTTTATACTAAGATGAATATTTTTAAAACTTCTTTTAAATACGTTTTAAATTTGTCACTTTCTATCTATGTCACTTTTACTGTGGTGTCAAAGAGAAACAAAGTAGAAAAGACCCTTAACTATAAATAAGTATTATCAGCAATTGTAGCAAATTTTATTTTACTTTTTATCTTTTATTACAGTGTCAATGGATCAACAGCAGTCACAGCAGCAACCCATCGAATTTACTTCACACAAAATGAAGAATCCCTACTCCACAACGAACAGTAAGGGCGGTGCGTCCAGCAACAGCCATAAGGATAACAACGAGCACAATAACAATATCATCGACATAAATTACAATTCATTGAATAGCCACCACAATAGACTGCATACACTAAAAGATGCAACAAAGCTACAGCATGCAGACATGTCGGGCGAAGAGGGGTCGTCAAATGAAAAACCATTTCCAAAAGTTCCTCAACCATATTTTGATTTGTCCATGCCGCGTAATATTACAGCACGCGCTGGACAAATAGCAGCCATAAATTGTCGTGTGGAAAACTTGGGTGATAAATCAGTAAGTCAATGTCATTTCTAAAGCTGTAGCAATTGAGACAGCGATGTTTTTTTACTTTTTTTTAAGAAAAAATACAACATCAAACAATTTTACTTTTTTGTAGATTTTTTAATTAAAGCATTATTAAAAAGTACCAAGGCGTAGATAAATCTTACTTTTAACCTTTTAGCAGTCTTTGATTTCTTTTTTTAATCTTTCTATTATGGTCTTTTTGTTCTTTTTTGTTTTCTTTAACATCTCATTTTTCAACAACAACAACAACAATACGATTTATGTGTGCACAGGTATCCTGGATACGCAAAAGAGATTTACACATTTTGACAGCCGGTATATTGACATACACTTCTGATGAAAGATTTAAGGTATTTATGATAACTGCAAACAAAAAACGGAAAGTTTTTTTGTGCTTTTAATTTTAAAAACTCTTGGAAATATTATTAGGGTGACTAAGTAACTACTTAAGAATATAATAAGAATGGACTAAATAATGATCTATAGTCTGGACTATAGAATGGTCTATTGTTTGCACTATGTAATGGTCTACAATTTGGACTGTGGAGTTGTCTATAGAATAGTCTGTATTCTAGACTATATACCAGGTTATAGTCTAGAGTATAGAATTGTCTATAGTCTAGACTATAAAATTGTCTATAGTCTATACTATAGAATTGCCTATGGTCTATACTATAGAATGATCTATAGCCTAGACTATAAAACTGCCTATATTCTAGACTGTAGAATTGTCTATAATCTAGACAATAGAATTGTCTATAGTCTCGACTATAGAATTGTAGATAGTCTTGACTATGTAATGGTCTATAGTCTGGACTATAGTGACGACAATAGAATGATCTATAGTCTGGACTATAGAAAGATTTATTGGGTGGACTATAGAATGATCTATAGTTTGGAATATAGAATGATCTATAGTCTGAACTATAGAATGATCTATAGTCTGGACTATAGAATGATCTAAAGTCCGTACTATAGAATGGTCATTAGTCTAGACTATAGAATGACATATAGCCTTTACAATAAAATGATCTATAGGATTGACAATGGAATTGCCTGGACTATAGAATGATCTATAGTAGGGACTACAGAATGGTCTTTAGTCTGGAATAGTCTGAACTATAGAATGGTCTATAGTCTGGACTATAGAATGGTCTATAGTCTGGACTATAGAATGGTCTATAGTCTGGACTATAGAATGGTCTCTTTTCTGGACTATATAATGGTCTACAATCTGGACTGTGGAGTTGTCTATAGTCTATGCTATAGAATTGTCTATAGTCTAGACTATAGAATTGTATATAGTCTAGATTATAGAATAGTCAATAATCTAGACTATAGAATAGTCTATATCAAGACTACAGAATTGTCTATAGTCTAGACTATAGAATTGTCTATAGTCTGGACTATAGAATTGCCTATAGTCTAGACTAGAACTGTCTATAGTCTAGACTATAGAATTGACGATAGTCTAGACTATGGAATTGTAGATGGTCTTGACTGTAGAATGGTCTATAGTCTGGACTATAGTGAGGACAATAGAATGATCTATGTCGTGGTTATAGTCTATAGTATGGAATATAGAATGATCTATGGTCTAGACAATAGAATTGTTTAGACTATAGAATTGTCAATAGTCTTGACTATAGAATGATCTATATTCTGGACTATACTGAGGACAGTAGAATGATCTATAGTCTGGACTATAGAATGATCTATAGTCTGGACTATAGAATGATCTATAGTCTGGACTATAGAATGATCTATAGTTTGGACTATAGAATGATCTATAGTCTGGACTATAGAATGATCTATAGTAGGGACTATAGAATGGTCTTTTATCTAAACTATAGAATGACATATAGTCTTTACAATACAATGATCTATAAGATTGACAGTGGAAAGAACTACAGTCTTCACTATAAAATGATCTATAGTCTAGACTACAATGTCTACTGCCAGTATTATAGCCTGGACTATGGAATATACAATAGTCTAGACTAGTATTGTATTGTATATTGGCCATTAGTATGGAAAATTGCATGGTCTATAGTGTAGTCTGAACTATAGTTTGTGTGTTAATATTTTTTAAAATAAAACATTTATTTAAATCACTCCAAAATCCATCAATACCATCCTAATACACCTGCTGTATCATTATTTTAAGGTCACACGCACTTTGGATAGGAAACAATGGTCATTGCATATAAAATATGCACAGCCACGTGATAGTGGCATTTATGAGTGTCAAGTTAATACGGAACCCAAGATGTCAATGGCTTTCCGTTTAAATGTTATTGGTAAGTTGCAATTGTATTTTCAATTTTTGTTTTAACTCGTATTTTTTAAAATTCAAAATCCTGTTCGTTGTTTTTTCTGGCGATTTTGTTGACAACGATAAAAAGTAATAACGTTTTCAGGGATTGTATTAATTGTTTTTTTTTTATATTTTATCTATCTGTTTTTCTCTTTGCTATGCTGCTGCTGCTTTTCCTGTATTTATTACACTGTTAAAGTGACACCACCAGATGCCAAAGCATCAATTTCCGGTCCAGCGGATTTGTATGTGAAAATCGGCAGTGCCATAACGTTAACATGCCATATAAAGCAACCTTCCTCAGCTCATGATATTGGACCAATACATTGGTATCGTGGACCATACATACTGACACCGTTTGTGGTACATCCCAATGAGGCAGCCATCGATATGCAACGTATTTCAATGGAATCGAAATTGGGAGATAAATTGCAAAGCAGGTTGGTTTTGGGAAAAATAAAGACATGACATTCACATTAACTGTGTTCTATGAAAACAAGGACATGTGTTTATAGTCGCATGTATTTTTGTGCGTTTGTTTGTTCATAAACCAGGATTAACAGTAGGATGTTGAAGTTTAATGTCGGAAGTTGCAGTTTTTTTGTGTTTTTTGAAAGGAAATTTTGTTTTTTTTTTATGGTAGTGAGTGAAAATTAATGCGTTTCTGATTAAAGCAGTTTATTTTTGTTATTCTTTAATGTTAAATTAAATGGTTTAATAAAGTTTTTTTTAATTATAAAGAAAACAGTTTTTCATAAAAAGCTTAAATCACTAACAAAGGTTTTTTTAAATGTTTTTTTGAACAAAACGGTTTTTACAAAAAACTGTTTCTAGCAAATAGCTTTTTTCAATAAAAAGTTCTTTTAATAAAAAGCTTTTCAAATAAAAGTTTTTTTATAACAAACTTTTTTAATTTTTAAACAAATATTTTTTTTACTTTTTCTACAAAAGCTTTTTTCAAAAAAACTTTTTCAGCTAAAAGCTGTTTTCTCAAAAAGCTTTTGTAATAAAAAGCAGTTTTCTCAAAAAGCTTTTCTTATAAAAAGCTGTTTTCTCAAAAAAAAATTTTCTTATAAAAAGCAGTTTTCTCAAAAAGCTTTTCAAATAAAAGTTTTTTTATAACAAACTTTTTTAATTTTTAAACAAATATTTTTTTTTACTTTTACTACAAAAGCTTTTTTCAAAAAAATTTTTTCAGCTAAAAGCTGTTTTCTCAAAAAGCTTTTGTAATAAAAAGCAGTTTTCTCAAAAAGCTTTTCTTATAAAAAGCTGTTTTCTCAAAAAGCTTTTCTAAAAAAGCAGTTTTCTCAAAAAGCTTTTCTTATAAAAAGCTGTTTTTTCAAAAAGCTTTTCTTATAAAAAGCAGTTTTTGCAAAAAGCATTTATTATAAAAAGCAGTTTTCTCAAAAAGCTCTTCTTATAAAAAGCAGTTTTCTCAAAAACTTTTCTAAAAAAGCTGTTTTCTCAAAAAGCTTTTCTTATAAAAAGCAGTTTTCTCAAAAAGCTTTTCTTATAAAAAACAGTTTTCTCAAAAGCTTTTCTAAAAAAGCTGTTTTCTCAAAAAGCTTTTCTAATACATTTTTTTTTTTTTTGCATAAAAACACATTTTTATAAAAATCTCTTTATCAACCAACTTGTAGAATTAACTCAAATAAATTTCTCTCTCTCTGTCTCTCTTCTTTCTAATTTTCCCATAAAAACAGACTACGCATATCAAATGCCCAACTAGCCGATTCGGGGAATTACACCTGTATGCCAACCACTGCGGAGGCAGCCAGTGTAGTGGTTAATGTTTTAAATGGTAAATATAACTATGTTAATAATAACACTTAAAAATTTAATATAAAATTAAAAATAAAAAATAATAATTTTCATAAAACCATATTCATATGTTGGAAAATAAATAAATAAATATAAATTTGTTACATAATCATATAAAATCTGCTTACAAAAGCTGTTATACATGACTAAATTTTATTAATACTATTTTAATTAAAATTTACCTATAAACACTTACACACACATGCAAACTCATATATATTAATCCTACAACAAATGCAATTTTAAATACTGACACTCATTTAACTGTGTTTTTTTTTTTACTAATATTTTCATTTAAACAACAACTTGCCATATAAAACATATTGATTAAAATGTTGCTGCGCTGCTATTATCTCTGCCCTTTCCTGTCATTATTGCTCGGTTATTGTGTGATGATTGTGTGTTAATTAGATGAAAGTCCAGCCGCCATGCAGAAAAGTTCAGCAACAGCGTTATTACAACAACAGAAACAACAACACCCATATTTGAATATATTAACAATAAAATTAATAATTTTAACATTAATATTCATATTAATACAGAAGAATTTACAATTATGGCAAATTAAAAGTTATTATCAACAACAACAGCGACATCAGCAACTACAACGTCATCAGCAACATCATCATCAGCATCATTATCAGCAACAATATTTCCATTTGTGTGCTGCCAATACAACTTCATCATCATTACCTTCTTCATTTTGTTTATCATTATCTTCATGATAGTATTAAATTAAATTAAATTTTGTTAAATATTTATTTCTTTTTTTTCTCAATTTGTTTCAATTTAGTTTTTAAGTTTTAAGAATTTAAACTAGTAAATTATTGTACAAAATAGTAGTTGAAATCTTTTTCTATGAATATCCACTCACACACACACACACTCCAAATGAAATACAAATATTAATTAAAATTTATAATGTTTTTATTAAGGGAAAAAAGGAAATCTTTATAAAATCTATTAGAATTAAGCTTTAGATTAAAATAATCTTAAATATAACAGATTTTTAAATGATATTAAAATTTTATCGAAATAATAATTAAACATTAAGGAAAGGACATCACAAGGACAAATACATATTTATATAAAGTATTTTAGTTTCATTATTTTTCAGTTTAAGTGATTTTGTAAGAAATCCTAACGATTGATTATAACGATTTCTCTTTCTACAAACTGTTATAAACAAATACATATAAATTGGTTTTTTACAAAATTTCTATTATGGAATTTTTTTTATTATATTTTGTTAGTTTATGGCAACAATAATAATTCTCAGAAAATATTTTGCAACACAAAATACCAATTAAAATGCTATTAAACATTATTTAAAGTTATTTTTTTAAAAAAGAATTCACCCTTAATTAAACCTTTTATATCATACAAACATTATTTAATAACTTTGTACTAATTTTTGTAAATATATTTATATTATAAAAGTACTTTTATATAAACAAAATATCACAACATTAACTTAATTATAAATGAAACTGTAAATAGCCATAAATAGATATTTTATTTTAATATGTATAATTTATAAAATATTAATTTTAAATTAAAAATAGCCTCATTGAACCAATTTAAAATTTATAATTTGTTTTTTTACTATTCTCTAATATGCTAAAGCTTTATTTAGTTTTAAAATTATTTTGTTAAACATAAATGATTAATTTCTTATTCTCTTCACCTCAGCTTTAAGAAAACATTAACATTCCTAATAAAATTTTTGTATATAAAAACTATATCCCCATAACATGTAAAATAAGAAACTGCAACATTAAATACTAAATAATATAAAAAACAAAGAATTTATTGAGAAAAAGAAATCTTTTTACTATATATTTAAAGCTTTTTTAGTTATTACCAGAGAAACTAAAAATATGCTCTCAAAAGTTTTTAGGCGCATTAAAAAACTAAAAATATGCTCCAGAAAACTCGATGCCAAATTCTTAAATTAATCTGATACATATAAATATATTATCCACGGGTCCGTACGACACACCATATAATACAAGCATCTGCATATTTTGGTTTCCCTGGTTATTACTTATCAACGTAAACAATTTTTGTTTTCAATAAAAAACGTATCAGAAGTAGATAAATAGATAGATAGATAGATAGATAGATATATATATATATAGATAGATAGATAGATAGATAGATAGATAGATAGATAGATAGATAGATAGATAGATAGATAGATAGATAGATAGATAGATAGATAGATAGATAGATAGATAGATAGATAGATAGATAGATAGATAGATAGATAGATAGATAGATAGATAGATAGATAGATAGATAGATAGATAGATAGATAGATAGATAGATAGATAGATAGATAGATAGATAGATAGATAGATAGATAGATAGATATATAGATAGATAGATATATAAATAGTTAGTTAGTTAGTTAGTTAATTAGGTAGTTAGTAGTTAGTAGTAGTTTGTTAGGTAGTTAGTTAGTTAGGTAGTTAGTTAGTAGTTAGTTAGTAGTTAGTTAGTTAGTTAGTTAGGTAGTTAGTTAGTTAGTAGTTAGTTAGTAGTTAGTAG
Source organism: Lucilia sericata (assembly GCF_015586225.1). Taxonomy (NCBI): domain Eukaryota; kingdom Metazoa; phylum Arthropoda; class Insecta; order Diptera; family Calliphoridae; genus Lucilia; species Lucilia sericata. The sequence goes on along the minus strand of NW_023996624.1, from coordinate 20,443 downwards.
TTAGTAGTAGTTAGTTAGTTAGTTAGTTAGTTAGTTAGTAGTTAGTTAGTTAGTTGTTAGTTAGTTAGTTAGTTAGTTAGTTAGTAGTTAGTTAGTAGTTAGTTAGTTAGTAGTAGTTAGTTAGTTAGTTAGTTAGTTAGTTAATTAGTTAATTAGTTAATTAGTTAGTAGTTAGTTAGTTAGTTAGTTAGTTAGTTAGTTAGTCAGTTAGTTAGTTAGTTAGTTAGTAGTTAGTAGTTAGTTAGTTAGTTAGTTAGTTAGTTAGTTAGTTAGTTAGTTAGTAGTTAGTTAGTTTTAGTAGTTAGTAGTTAGTTAGTAGTTAGTTAGTAGTTAGTTAGTTAGTTAGTTAGTTAGTTAGTTAGTTAGTTAGTTAGTTAGTTAGTTAGTTAGTTAGTTAGTTAGTTAGTTAGTTAGTTAGTTAGTTAGTTAGTTAGTTAGTTAGTTAGTTAGTTAGTTAGTTAGTTAGTTAGTTAGTTAGTTAGTTAGTTAGTTAGTAGTTAGTTAGTAGTTAGTTAGTTAGTTAGTTAGTTAGTTAGTTAGTTAGTTAGTAGTTAGTTAGTTAGTTAGTTAGTTAGTTAGTTAGTTAGTTAGTTAGTTAGTTAGTTAGTTAGTTAGTTAGTTAGTTAGTTAGTTAGTTAGTAGTTAGTTAGTTAGTTAGTTAGTTAGTTAGTTAGTTAGTAGTTAGTTAGTTAGTTAGTTAGTTAGTTAGTTAGTTAGTTAGTAGTTAGTTAGTTAGTTAGTTAGTTAGTTAGTTAGTTAGTTAGTTAGTTAGTTAGTTAGTTAGTTAGTTAGTTAGTTAGTTAGTTAGTTAGTTAGTTAGTTAGTTAGTTAGTTAGTTAGTTAGTTAGTTAGTTAGTTAGTTAGTTAGTTAGTGATTTAGTGATTGAAGAACTTTTAGTCGAAAACATCACCATACATTATCAAACCATACAGTGGCATAGAAATAAAAAAGAGAGACATAATTCTGCAACTCCAATGAATTTGATCTTCATAGGCCCTCCAGCGGCGTACACAGATGTCACCAAATTAGACACCTCGGATACGTTAATTGAAAAGTATATTTAATTTCCCATCTATTAATATATAAAACGTCTACCTTGTTCTTTTCTCAAGACAAATTAAAAGGACATATTTAACATCTCATTGGGAAAATTGGGAAAGCAAAAATTAGGTAATACGTATACGTCACGAATCCAACACAATGATGAAAAGAAACCAGAAAAGTTAGATATTTCCTCCTTAATTTTATAAGTGAAAATGACAAATTAGATGTATTATATATCAATGGATAGGAAATTAAGTTTACCATGAGGTCCAAATTCAAAACAAAATTCTTCAACACTTCCTATTTACTTATGTGTGTGGAATTTCATGTGGAATTAGAGAAAAAATAGAGAAAAATCGTTTTTTATTTAGTATTAGATTTAAATTTATTTATTGAACTTTATTTTCATTTAGTCACATTTAAACTTCCTATGGAAGTTATCATAACCTAAGATCCCTTGGAATGAACGTTGCACTACTACTATGGACAAATTTTGTACATAGTTTTTTCCTTATCAAGAGATCATAATGTTGTTGATGACTTTTTCCTTTGGCGTGATTTTTTTTTTTCGTATTCTTTATTAAGTATTTGCTGTGTGTCTCTGAAAGCGTATTATGGTGGTAGTATTGTTTGGTACTTGAATTGAGTGGCATGCAATTAATTTTGACTGCACAATATGTTGGTTGTTTTCCTACGTATGTAACCTGCAGTTCCGTGTGACTGTAGTACATGAGTGATTTTACTAAGTTCAAAATTAGCTATCTGTTGAACTATGTTAACATGTATTTGTTCGATTACAAAGTAGATATTTGAAGAAAAACTTAAGAGAATATCGTGACTTTATGTACAACTACTGGGTATTGCAAACCTACACATATACACAATTACTCACCATACTCATTCGTTCTAGTACAAATTCCTTGATTGTGTCTATTTCCGTTCAATTTCAAGTGCAATTTTTCCTTTTCAACAGAGAAACATTAGATACAGTTGGACATTCTATAGTAGTTTTTCAAATGTGGACTACAAAATAAAGTACTTAAGTAATTAGAAGGAAAAGAATTCTTTAAACAAAGATGAAATCAGAAAATTGTGTCTTGTTCCTTATTATTAGTGAAAGCGTTGACCATTGTTACAATAAAATGAAATTCTCTTTGAAATATTAAAAATTATCCCTTTAAAAGCTTTATTTTGGAAAATACGTTACAACAATACAATGGTCGATAAAAAACGCTGTTAAAGAAGATCTTCAAAGAATTGACGTCTTTATGCATAGATTTGGTAGACATCTATCCGATAAGATAGTTCATAGATCAATCTATAGACTAATGCATAGACCTATGGATCTGTCTATTGGTTAAGGCGTGGAGCAGTACATATGATAGACAATATTTAGTCCATAAAGAACCCTTCACAGATTTAATCAGTTGTCATCTCCCTTAGTATTTCATCATTTTGAACCAACACTAACATTTTCTAAATATACATTATAATTACATATCTTATTTTTAATATACACAATCATCATTAGTAATAAAATGATTACAAATATGAATCGTCTTAGTAATAAGAATTTATTTAAAATTAAACATCGAGATCAGTATCTAGAGGTGAAGTACATACATATGTACATATTTAGCATTTCTGAATGCTAGTTTCTTCCAAATCGATATTGGTCTGTAATATAAAATAATTAATATGATAACATTTCAAATAAATTATTTTCATACCTCATTCTCATAGTATTCATCACAATCATCATCTTCCTCATAATCAATATCATCTTTTTTCTGGCATATTTTGATAACACACCAAATAATCAGTACTGTTATCACCAGAGCAATAGCGCCAATCCGATAAATATTTGACATAACCAAATTTGCAGTGACGACATTTTGTATTGGTTTCTTAACTTCATTGCCGGTATTACAAGCATCCGTTTCGCAGGTTTCACAATTATATTTTGACGAATCACATTTAAAATTTTCGGTTACACACTTTCTAATAAGAGAAATATCGGTGGCTTAAAGGAAAAATAACTTAATTTGCGATTTTAATGTGTTTTGAAAAATGTTAACATACTTTTCTCCACCAGTAGGGCACATTTAGTTTCATTACGTCCACATTCTTTTAATAATATATCTTGATACTTTTCAGGTTTTAAACAACGGGCTGTTTCAAAATTTTCACAAATATAACATTCTAGACTAAAAACTGCAATAAATTTGAATATTAAGTTTTAAGTTTCTGTTATTTTGTGTTTAAGTATTTTTACCTTCAGCAATTGCAATTATAAGTATTAATAATTTAATCATTTTGTTTTTGTTCTTATTTTATTCCGCACAAGCTCCTATCTCAGCAAAGTTTATAAAATCAACTGATAGTTATGATATCAATAATATATTCATAAAAAAATACTCATTTTTTAAGATCATTTCAAATAGAATATTCTATAAAGGCTATTTTTGTTCTATTATCAGCTTCTTTTGTTAAGAATGTCGTACACCCTGCACCTTTAATATATGTAACATTATTTAATTGTATGACATGTAACACTTTTTAGTTTCTTAAAGTTCACACAATTAGTAAAATGTTAAATATTCTTAACTAAATGGGAATTATGTTTATGCTTTATCACGGCTTAGCTCATAACTTGTCTTCGATATTTCGTTGTTCAAACTAGTCCAAGACTACTTTTAATTTCATTCGGTCTTTTAAATACTCTACATACATATATCACTCTTACAATAATGCAAAGTTCGACCACAAATGACTCTTTAAAAATTTTTTTAATAAAAAACCGTGATAATAATTTATACAAAGAATACAGAACTTGCGGTTTGGTCGAAGATTATTTAAGATATTTTTTTAAAAGAGAAATACATTCATTCAATACTTTAAATTTAATCATTTAATAATTTTATAAAAATTATGTATTTAGTGTAAAATTGCGTTTTTTTTTGTCTTGAGGGGAAATTATTTTTAAAATGTGGTGATGCAGTGTTTTTATAATTTATAAGGCTAAATGTTATTTACAATTTGATCGGTAATGCTTAGATTATGTTGTTTCAAATAAAATGATTGTACGTTCTCCATCCGTAATAATTTTTTAATGGGCAAGAAATGTTAATAATATGTATGTTCCCAGGTAATTTTCGAAAGATATTTCACTAATACATCTCAAACGATTCTTCTACCAAAGTTTTTAAAAGCTTAGCATACACTCTTGTAAAACGGGGAGTCATTTCTAGTTATTCTACAGTTTTTTTTTTTCGTCTGCTTAGGTATTATGATTGATATGTCCAATCAAACATTTCAAACGTCTTTAACGAATTTCTTATTAATGTCTTTTTGACTTCATTACGTTCGGTGGCGTGTCATAGTGTCCATGGACGTTATGACAATTACAAAAGTGTCACAATGTCCATGAAGAATGTGGCATAAAGTCCATGGATTTCAAAGAGTCCATTTATCAAGAAAGGCTTAATGTAGCAAAGCCTGTGTTCGAAATACCCCAGAGTTTAAAATGTCCGTGGTCATTATGCATTGACATTTATAGTTAGTTAGTTAGTTAGTTAGTTAGTTAGTAGTTAGTTAGTTAGTTAGTTAGTTAGTTAGTAGTTAGTTAGTTAGTTAGTTAGTTAGTTAGTTAGTTAGTTAGTTAGTTAGTTAGTTAGTTAGTTAGTTAGTTAGTTAGTTAGTTAGTTAGTTAGTTAGTTAGTTAGTTAGTTAGTTAGTTAGTTAGTTAGTTTAGTTAGTTAGTTAGTTAGTTAGTTAGTAGTTAGTTAGTTAGTTAGTTAGTTAGTTAGTTAGTTAGTTAGTTAGTTAGTAGTTAGTTAGTTAGTTAGTTAGTTAGTTAGTTAGTTAGTAGTTAGTTAGTTAGTTAGTTAGTAGTTAGTTAGTTAGTTAGTTAGTTAGTAGTTAGTAGTTAGTAGTTAGTTAGTTAGTTAGTTAGTTAGTTAGTTAGTTAGTTAGTTAGTTAGTTAGTTAGTAGTTAGTTAGTTAGTTAGTTAGTTAGTTAGTTAGTTAGTTAGTTAGTTAGTTAGTTAGTTAGTTAGTTAGTTAGTTAGTTAGTTAGTAGTTAGTTAGTTAGTTAGTTAGTTAGTTAGTTAGTTAGTTAGTAGTTAGTTAGTTAGTTAGTTAGTTAGTTAGTTAGTTAGTAGTTAGTTAGTTAGTTAGTTAGTTAGTTAGTTAGTTAGTTAGTTAGTTAGTTAGTTAGTTAGTTAGTTAGTTAGTTAGTTAGTTAGTTAGTAGTTAGTTAGTTAGTTAGTTAGTTAGTTAGTTAGTTAGTTAGTTAGTTAGTTAGTTAGTTAGTTAGTTAGTTAGTTAGTAGTTAGTTAGTTAGTTAGTTAGTTAGTTAGTTAGTTAGTTAGTTAGTTAGTAGTTAGTTAGTTAGTTAGTTAGTTAGTTAGTTAGTTAGTTAGTTAGTTAGTTAGTTAGTTAGTTAGTTAGTTAGTTAGTTAGTTAGTTAGTTAGTTAGTTAGTTAGTTAGTAGTTAGTTAGTTAGTTAGTTAGTTAGTTAGTTAGTTAGTTAGTTAGTTAGTTAGTTAGTTAGTTAGTTAGTTAGTTAGTTAGTTAGTTAGTTAGTTAGTTAGTTAGTTAGTTAGTTAGTTAGTTAGTAGTAGTTAGTTAGTTAGTTAGTTAGTTAGTTAGTTAGTTAGTTAGTTAGTTAGTTAGTTAGTTAGTTAGTAGTTAGTTAGTTAGTTAGTTAGTTAGTTAGTTAGTTAGTTAGTTAGTTAGTTAGTTAGTTAGTTAGTTAGTTAGTTAGTAGTTAGTTAGTTAGTTAGTTAGTTAGTTAGTTAGTTAGTTAGTTAGTTAGTTAGTTAGTTAGTTAGTTAGTTAGTTAGTAGTTAGTTAGTTAGTAGTAGTTAGTTAGTTAGTTAGTAGTTAGTTAGTTAGTTAGTAGTTAGTTAGTTAGTTAGTTAGTGTTCTTTAGAGATAAAACTTAATTCGGCTGTTAAGTTTATTGGAAATCGGAACATGTTTTACCCTAGCCCCCATATAAAAACCCCTTCAGAATTGTCTAATTGCAATTCGGACTGAATAAATTCTATATGGACCTAAATCACCTTATATTTATATGGGAACTAGGACATTTCCTTCATAACATTTGCTTGTAGTCAATAAATCACTGGTGTAATGATTGAGATTAAACTGTAATTAAAATAGTTTAATTTCTGTAGATTACTTTCAGTCCATAATTGAGTAATACCCCTTTTCTCAAAATCAATCTAAGGCTTTTACATCTCAAATTAGTGTTGTTATTAAATTCGCCAAAAAGTTTAATAAAAATATTGACTAATATACCAAATTCTGGTAGGGTTTGACTATTTTGTACTTAGCGCTAGGTCCTATATATGGGCTAGGACCTGATGGGTATCATATAATCGACCATGCCATATCACAGCAAATTTTTTATATTGACACTGAACCACCATACCATATGGTAGTTTACAAGCGATTATAATTTCCTATTTATTTTTATATATTTCTTTAGCAATCAGTAACCACAGTATGCCATTTATTCAGGGGCCTATGAATCAGATTTTGTAATATAAATACAGATTTCTATATGATTCCAAGTGATTTAAACATTGTAATTGATAGAAAAAATAATTTATATTTAAATATATCTTAAACATACATACATATTTTAAATACTACATTCGAAATTTTTAACATAAAACTAAATTACACTCTCGATAGAAAAGTGACTATAACGAATACCAAAAATGTAAAGAACATGACACCATGTATTGAAAGTGTTAAACGATTACTATTGTTGCACAAGTTTCCTTTGCATTTATAACACTGGGCCTCATCGTATTGACGAGTTCTGGCGATGCCATCACAACCAAAATCCGTGTATAAGGAACTTATATCATCATAATAACACTCATAAAATGTGGCATTACGTCCATTAGCTAAAGAGAAACATAATTTTTTCAGAATTTTTTTGTAACTTTGTGAAATTACAAGATTTTTGCTTACATTTTTTCACAAATTGTTTTACACAACCAGTGGCGTCCGGTTTACATTCTTTAATAAAAGATATATTCTTCAATACCAATGTGCTATTTTTACAGTCGTCATCCTCTAAAGTGCTACATTGATAGCATTTCAATATGTTTTTACTAAACAGAGATGTAGCGTCTGAAATATCTATGGCATCTGAAAGAAACGTAAGAATAAATATTAGTTAAACTGTAGTGGATTTTTGTCGATAATTATTTAAGAATTTACTTGTATATTCAAAGAATGTATATGACCAAATAATAAAAATTAATACTTTAAGCTTGAGTAGCATTTTAATCCTATTTTTGTTGATTGTATTATTTGAACGTTCAATCCGTTTGAAATTTCTTATTAAACTAATAAGTTTTTGTGTAAGTAATTTTTATTTATTTCTATAATGATCGTTCGTTCTTTAGCCACAATATGTGAATCATTTTTTTTTTTTGTAGCGTAGTTTTATAAATATTTTTAATATACAATTGTTTATTTAAAGATTTATAGGTAATAACAATATTTATAGTAAAATATCTAGAAAGAATTTGAGTAAATTTAAAATTAACTATATGATCAATCAGAAATAGAATAGATTAAAAACGAATTGTAATTTTAAAAAGTTTCTGTATTTTATATACTTTATAATGTCAATCAAATGTTTCAGTCACTCGAATAACCAATTCGATTATCAAAACGAATCTGTTTTCTCTGTTTGAGATTAGATTAGTTTTAAATAGGAACACTCAAGATTGCGTGAGCTTACAAATAGCGGATCCATAGTGAATCCCCAGAGGGAGGCGTTTTTTAATGCCCTCACCTTAAATATTATATCATATACCGCCCTGAACGCATCTATTCAAATAGTCTTATAAGTTTAAATTTTTCTTAATTCTTCAAGATTCTGTAAAAATAAGATTCAAACTTTTGAAAGGAGAGTATGATCAATGCAAGGTATTAAAAGTGAAAAGTTTGATCCTTGTTGCAACGTAAACAAGTGTTATTATTAGGAAATTCTTAGGAAATAGGTACAGGAACCAGAATATGGAGCACTATATAAGGTTTTCCCATCCACATTTTGCCACGTAAAGGAACGCGCAATGAATTTCTATACAGAGGAAAAAATATACACGCCTGGTACCAAATTGACACCAAATTTTTCAATAACATCCGTTGTCAAGTATATATATATACAGCAACAACAACATGTCATGTTCGTTGTCGCAATCTAAACTTTATGCACATCCGTTATCTAAATGTTAACAAACGTGATAAGCTCACTGTTTACAACGCATTTTGAAAGCAACGAATTGTTGCAATATTGACAAAGTTGCGTGGTCTACATTACTTGTTGTTGTTGTATGTATGTATATACTTGACAACGGATGTTATTGAAAAATTTGGTGTCAATTTGGTACCAGGCGTGTATATTTTGTTTTCCTCTGTGTACTACTTAAAGCGACCAAATCGCCGAATCAACGCCACAGCTTTATTATCAAACCAGAGCTTCATAGGGCATGTTTAAAGCGAGCATTAGAGAAAGAACCTAATCGATTCTTATGGCTTGATTTAATATTTACCCATTACATGGTAATGACTAGTACTTACTCAACAATTTACTTTTCAATTACTACTACATATCATCAGCATTACTTATAAGTACTTACATTTTTAGCCTTGACATAGATTTCGAATTAAAACTAATTATCTGACACTCCATTTGCAGGCGAATGTAGTAAGTACTTATCTAACTACCTATTTGTAAGCGGATGTGGTAAGTACATAGCTCCAATAAACAATTTTCAATGTTTTTGATGAATATATAAAGTCAGAAGCCCAGACATTGATCATATTTATATTGTAACCTGATAGCTTTAAACTTGTTGAAAATTTTATCAAAAATTTCTTTTTAATAACAACTTCATACCATCTGCATTACTTTTAAGTAGTCTGGTAATGACATAAATATAAATGACAGGTTCCACTATTTTTATGTAAAACAAAACAACTTATTTAACTACCTATTAGTAATGACTTATTTAAGTCCTTATATGTAAGCGAGCATAAGTATTATCTCTTCTTTATTTTTTTTAAACACAATCAAGTTTAAGTTATATACTTAACATATTAGAAATAAACAACATCATTGATATATAACAAATTATTAAAGGTTTTGAAATTGTCAGCCGGTTGTTATTGTTGCAAAAGTCACCTTTACATTTGAAACACTGGACCTCATCGTATTGACGATTTCGGCTAATGCCTTCACATACAAAATTCGTATAAAAAGAACTAATAGTTCCGTAATAACACTCACGAAATGTAGCATGTTTTCCATCATCTAATTAGAAGAAAAGGAAAATACTTAATACTATTTCTATTTCTGAAATACTATTTCATATACTTATTTAACTTACATCTTATTACAAACTGTTTAACACAGCCCTGGGCTCCCGCTGCACATTCCTCTATAAATTCGGATTTTTGCATGACATTTGTTTCATTCTTACAATCATCATCTAAAAGACTGCTGCATTTGTAGCATTTCAAATTTTTAGAAGTAAATAACGAAGTAGTTGTTGTTATATCTAGGGCAACTTTAAGTAAAATATAGAATTAAAAATTATTTCTTTTTAATAGCAAAAATAGGCAAATTTACTGGAATTTTGTATGTAAAAAGTAAATACTATGAAGTATATAAGCATTTTAAATCTGTCTAGCATTTTCTTGGGGTTTTTGTTTGAAACTTCGATGACCACTAACTATATAGTTTTCAACGATTAATAAGCTGGTAATTTCTCAACAATACATTTTTTATAATCTATTTCTTGAATCAATATTAACAGCATATGATTCACATTATACGGCTGCACATTGAGCTAGAAGGTTAAAAAATATGGAAATTATCTGTGGTTTCTTTTGAAATCTCTTGGTTACTTACCTGGGTGCTTCGCTTCCCTCTCTCATAAATTTATTATAATAAAACTCTCTATGGTTCTGTTTAGATTTTCTTTTACTCATATACATATATCGAGGGACTATATATATAAAATTCTAACGTTACTGACTGACTGACTGATTCATCATCGAACAGCCTAAACGGTTGAAGCTAAAAAGCTGAAATTTTGACAGGAGATTGGGATTTTTAGAAATTCGAATGTTTAAGGGCTAAAAACGGGTAAATTCGGTAGCCTCATTACTCTTAAACTAGAAAATATACAAAAACAGTTTAAAGCTTATTGTCGTTCATTTAAAAAGTAAGCGGGCAGGTGTCTGGTACTTTTTTCAAATTCAGCCCCTTTAGGGAATAAACGGGTAAAATCTGTATTTTGGTACTTTTTTTTGCAACCCATGTATCTTTTAAACCAGTGAACATACAAAAGATATTTTTGACACCTTCATAACTTAACGAAAAAATAAAAATATGAATTTAGTACTTTTTGGATATTGAAAATTGTACATTTTTTTGGGTACTTTTTGCATAAAACATTGTTTCCTATGTACTGATTTGTACATGTGAATGAATACTTAATGATGGTCTCCCACTATGATATTGCAAGTTTTCGGAATAAAATGTTTATTATTTCAATAGGGAGAAAAAAGTACCAAAAGGATTGAAAGGAGAGTATGATCATGCAATGCATTGACAGAGAAAGTGAAAAGTATGATCCTTGTTGCAACATCTTCAAGTGTAAACATTATTGGAAAATTCTTAGGAAATACATTCAAGAACTAGAATATGGAGCAATATATAAGGTTTTCTCATCCACATTTTTTCACGTCAAGGAACGCGCAATGAATTTCTACACAGAGGGAAAAAAATATACACGCCTGGTACTAAATTGACACAAAATTTTTCAATAACATCCGTTGTCAAGTATATACATACATACAACCAAATTAACACCGAAGCATGTAATGTAGACCACGCAACTTTGTCTACATTGCAACAATTCGTTGTCGCAATTTAAACTTTATGCACATCCGTTGTCTAAATGTTAACCCAAGTGGTAAGCCCACTGTTTACAACGCATTTTGAACACAACGAATTGTTGCAATGTTGACAAAGTTGCGTGGTCTACATTACATGCTGTTGTTGTATGTATGTATGTACTTGACAATGGATGTTATTGAAAAATTTGGTGTTAATTTGGTACCAGACGTGTATATTTATTTTTCCCTCTGTGTAGAAACAAGAAATAAAGCATCTAGAGCCCGGAGTAAATGAGAATCTATAAAAGGGGACTTTTTTGTCCTTCGACTGGTACGTTTTTAGTTTTATTATTAAATTGGACTTATTGATACTTTATCATACTTCGACTGGTACTTTTATGAATTTTCTATAATATTGAACCTAAAAACATGAAATTAAACACGTGGAGCCCGGAGTAAAAGGGCCCATACATAACACCAGCATGCTGGCACAATAATTTGATTAAGCTTTCATGTTCGGACCATATATTACACCAGCATGCTTGTACAATATTAATTTTTTAGAAATTTTGTGTGGTAAAGGTCGTTGCGAATAATACAAATATTTGCAAAGAACTGACCTATTTTCTTTATCGAATGCGTGAAACCGATCCGTAGGCATATAACAATTATTCCCAAAACATTTTTTAGATTTCATAGACAAACTATGATTATTGCCCAAAAAATTGTATTTGAATGAGCAAATTTCCCCATACACAGTTCAAGCACGCTGGTACAATCACAAAAATATCAAATTAATTTTGATATCACACAATCAGATGGCACAATCGTACCACAACCCCATACACAATCAATCATTTGATTGTGCCAGCATGCTGGTGTTGTGTATGGGCCCCTTAAGTGGGAACATATAAAAGGGGACATTTTTGTACTTTTTCGTTCTTCAAAATGTACTTTTTATATTCTCTATAATATTGAACCTAGAAGCATGTAATTAAGCATGTAGAGCCCTTATTAAGTTAGAACATTTAAAAGGGGACTTTTTGGTACTTTTTCGTTCTTCAAACGGTACTTTCTGATTTTTTTTGTACAATATTGATCTTAATAACATGAAATCTCTAAAAGCGGACTTTTTGATATTGCAGATATACGATCAGGTTAGCGAAGCACACTGGGTATAGCTAGTATTTAAAAGCATCTATCTCAAATATTTCACAGGTTTGAAAGATACATGAGGTTCAAAAAATGTGTCAAAATGCTCCTTTTACCAGCTTACTCCTACTCTGCTTATTTTTAGAATAAACCTCTATAAGTATAACATTTACATTGTATCTGTGAATTATCATTCTAATTCTGAAAAAATCTATCTTTTTGTTATATTGACATACAATGTATGCATTTATTTTGAGTTATATATGTACATAACAATAACAATTGAAATGCTTCTATAATTAAGCCTTAAAAAGCCCAAAAGCATGCCAATGATGTAATGTATGTAATGTCTCAAACAAGCAATCATTACATATCATTACATAAACAATAATACAACAAAAACTGCACCAACAAACTAAATGCAATAAAAAACTTTGAATTAGATATATTTTTCGATCCTTTACACGACCAATAACTCCAATTGCAGCCCTCTTGACGGCAAGAACAACAATTCATATCGCCTGTACGATAACGAGCACAAAAAGCGCTATCTGAACAGCCACGTTCGTAGTATTTCGTTCTATTCCAAACTAAAGTGCAGAAATTGTGTTCAGGTCTGCACAATTGCAGATATCTATCAGTTCCAACCGGTTTGTCACACAAATAATCATCTGATTTACATCGGTGGCAATGAAGACCGTGCACTAATATTAAAGCGTTTAAATTTTATTATTTATATTCGATTTTCAAATTTAAACAGATTTAAAATGCTTACCACCAGTTAGTAGAGTGCAAATTAAAATTATTGAATAAAATATCGGCATTACAAAGGCGTTTGGATTTTAATAGAAATAATTTGACATTGAAGGAAAATTAAATTTATTGAACGCAAACTATAAATACATGTTATTTATGAAATAGAATGCACGGAACACAGGTGTACTCAAATATTATCTATATTTGTAAGTTAGTTAGTTAGTTAGGTTAGTTAGTTAGTTAGTTAGTTAGTTAGTTAGTTAGTTAGTTAGTTAGTAGTTAGTTAGTTAGTAGTTAGTTAGTAGTTAGTTAGTTAGTTAGTTAGTTAGTTAGTTAGTTAGTAGTTAGTTAGTTAGTAGTTAGTTAGTTAGTTAGTTAGTTAGTTAGTTAGTTAGTTAGTTAGTTAGTTAGTTAGTTAGTTAGTTAGTTAGTTAGTTAGTTAGTTAGTTAGTTAGTTAGTTAGTTAGTTAGTTAGTTAGGTAGTTAGTTAGTTAGTAGTTAGTTAGTTAGTTAGTTAGTTAGTTAGTTAGTTAGTTAGTTAGTTAGTAGTTAGTTAGTTAGTTAGTTAGTTAGTAGTTAGTTAGTTAGTTAGTTAGTTAGTTAGTTAGTTAGTAGTTAGTTAGTTAGTAGTTAGTTAGTTAGTTAGTTAGTTAGTTAGTTAGTTAGTTAGTTAGTTAGTTAGTTAGTAGTTAGTTAGTTAGTTAGTTAGTTAGTTAGTTAGTTAGTTAGTTAGTTAGTTAGTTAGTTAGTTAGTTCCGTGCTTTCATTGCGAACAGACCTGTTTTTAACGCCGCTCTAACATATAACATAACATATTGTTGTAAAAAAGTGCTTCAAGTGGAATTGAGAAATAATTAAACAAACCTGCTGATATTTTAAATAATTTGCCCCAAATTGATAAATAAAAAAGGAATAAATATCTACATTGTGCTATTAAAAAAGCAAAATAAATAACAAACAATAAAACAATCCAAAAATAATTGCAAAACTAAGAAAAAATATAAAGAATAAAAGTAAAAGCATAATATAAAAAATGAGTTTGTGCTCTCAGTGTAACAAAGAGTTGTCGACAAAGTTTGTCAAGTGTTACGGGTGTAACTCTCTTTATCACTTCTCTCCCTGCTGCTCCCTGTCTGAGAAAACCCACGCGACCATGGCTATTGATAGAAGAGCCGATTGGAGATGTCATAGATGTAAGACAAGAAAAGCATCCACCAACAGCAACAATGGTTATCTTACAATAATCGATAATAGTATTCAACCAGCAACAAAACAACAAAGAGATGATGATGAAGTGTACGAAAATGATGACCCAAAACGCTTTAAAGACTCCCTCTCTCTAAGCGATGTAAACAAAAGTATTTCTCTTGTAAAAGACGATGTATCATCTCTTAAAGATGACGTTACAGCCATGAAAACTAATACAATTGATATAAAAGCAATTATGGAAAAGCTAGCAGTATCAGTGAACCAAAACAATCAAATAAACGAAAATATTCAAACCGCTGTCAACGCAATAACAAACACCCTTACCACTCTTACCTCTCAAGTAAGCGACCTTACATCTCAAGTAAGTGCTCTTGGCGAAAGCAACAAAGAAAAAGAAAAAGAAATGCAATTGATGAAAACACAGATTAACGATTTGCAACAACAACTTATAAATAAGAGTATCGAAATTAAAAATTTTCCCAATGAGAACATTCTCCCAAACGATGCCGTAAAAACGATCGCAACATCTCTTAACGTTGAACTAAACGACTTCGATATAAGCAATTCCTATCACATTAAAAAATCAAAAAAAATAATTATAGAGTTTACTACACTTAATAAAAAGAAGGAACTGATGGGTAAAATTAAACGTCATAGGATAGAGTCTAAAGTAATAACAAGAGATGAAAACGATAAAAACTTCATATATATTAATGATCAATTAACCCAACACAATAGGCATCTACTTTGGCAAGTAAAAACAAAGGCCAAAGAGTCAAACTGGAAATTCGTCTGGGTGAGAAATGGACACATTTTTGCAAAAAAGAATGATATTTCACATCCAATCCTCGTAAACAATACAGCCGATATCGAATTGATAACATCAACAATTTAATCATATCTAAATCTATTGTCTTTTTAAATTTTATATAATAAAAAAATATGAACACAATAAAAATAATTGAAAATTTCAATCAAATAGAAAAACAATTCTTAAGTTATCCCAAAACAATTCTTTATATGAATATTCGTTCGCTTCGTTTAAACTTTGCACCATTTCTAGCTTCAATACACAACATTTTAAACAGCATAAACTTTATCGTTCTTGTCGAGACTAACATTACAAATAATGAAAATAATTTATACAATATTAATGGCTTTAATTCTTACTTTCTAAACAGAGATGGCAGAGGCGGGGGAATAGCATTGTACGTCAGAGAATCAATTACACACTCAAACATTTATTGTAACACAATCTCTTTTGAAACAATTCAAATTGATGTAAGCTCTGACAATAAAACCTTTTCCCTCATATGCATATACAGACCTCCTAAAAACAATGTACAAGAATTTATAAAAGAGCTCGACAAAACAATCAATATAATAAATAACAAACAAGATGTATTTATTATTGGTGATATTAATATTGACATCTCCACACAAAATTTAACAACAACAAAATATAGAGATATGCTGTCGTCGAATGGACTGCAATGCATCATAAATGAGTGTACAAGAGAAGACATAAATAAAAAAACAAGTACCTGTATTGATCACTTTCATGTACGCAACAACAAATCAGCAGCTGAAACACACGCATCAATAGTGAGAACAAGTATCTCTGACCACTATGCTCTTTTCTGTTGTGTTTACGAATCAAAAGAAAAACAAACTAACCAAAACCAGAGTGATCCAATATCAGACTGTCTGCGTGCCAACATAAACAATTATAAAGTTAACAAGTATATTAATGAAACAAACTGGAACGTGATAAGTCAACAAAGCTCAAACACTAATGATTTATTTAATAGGATATATGAAGAGTTTAGTAATATATATAAAAAATCAATGAAAAATCATGCTAAAAAAAATCAAAGAAAAGTGAACCCTTGGTTAAATGAATATTTAATAAATTGTTGTAATATTCGGGATAAACTTTTTAACAAGTGGCGAAATAACAGAAACAACAAAAACTATGAAAATGAATACAAAAAATTTAGAAACCAATTAAATAAAAAATTAACATACGCAAAAAACAATTACTATAAAAGAAAATTCCTAGAAAATAGAAACGATATCCGAAAAACGTGGCAATTAGTAAATGAAATAACGGGTAAAACAGTTAATAACATAGATAAAACAATAAATAAAAACTTTAAAGGCGAGAACATTGTGGCTATAGCCAATAAATTTGCCGTAAATTTTAATTTTAATGTACAAAAAATATTACATAAATGCAATATAAATACGTTACAATACAATAAACAAACATTATCAAACTCAATGTATTTCGTACCTACAAATGAGGAGGAAATTTTTTACATTTTAAAGAATATAAACACAAAGAAAGGCGCAGGTGTAGATGGTATTAGACCGACAGATATAAAAGCAAATGCTGCTATTTTAACTCCAATTATCACAAAGTTTGTTAACTCGAGCATTGACACTGCAACAATACCAGCAATACTGAAAACATCAATAATTCGTCCTATTTTTAAGAACGGCGTTAAAAACGACTGCAACAACTATAGGCCAATTGCTATATTGTCCATTATTGAAAAGATTCTAGAAGAGATTATTGTTCGTAGACTCAACTATTTTTTAAACAAATATAAAATCCTCAATCCTAAACAATATGGTTTTCAAAAAGGCAAAAATATAAACAAATTGCTTGGAAATTTTGCGCATTTCATAAATAAAAGCCTCAGCGAAAACTTCCACTGTTTAGCACTGTTTATAGATTTTAGTAAGGCCTTTGACACGATATCGCACAGCAATCTTTTGGATATTCTGGAAAGAAATGGTATAAGAGGAAATTGCTTAAACTGGTTTAAAAACTACCTGAATCTAAGGACATATAAAGTTCAAATCTCAAACTGTTTTAGCAACGAAACTACTTTAAATGAAAACGGTGTTCCCCAAGGCTCCAAACTCGGTCCAATTCTTTACCTGCTATATGCGAACGACATGATAAATATATTAAAAAATAGTACTGCTTTTGCCTACGCAGACGACACCGCTATCATTGTATCTAATAAAAAAATTGAAGAAGCAAGCAGAATAATGCAAGGAGAACTAGATATAGTCACAAAATGGAGTCATGATAACGGTCTTGTTATTAACGCTTCGAAAACAAAGCTAATGCACATTAAACCATCGCATCTTCCCAATCAAGAAATTAAAATAAAATTCCACAACAACCAATGCCTACACGACCCAAAACCCTATACTTTAGACACATGCACAACAATTATTGAAGTGGTAAAAACCTATAAGTACCTAGGTGTTTTCGTAGACGAGAACTTTAAATGGTTATCACATACGCAAGATCTTCGGAAAAAACTAAGGAAGTCTGCATATAATCTGTTTCACTTAAGTAACTGTACCCCATTTAATGTTCTTAAGCAGGCTTATTACTCCTTAGCTGAATCCTACGTTCGACACGGTATTACAGCTTGGGGTAGCTCTACATATTGTAGAAGTTTGCAACAAACACAAAACCAAATCTTAAAAATTCTAGAAAAAAACCAGCAGCGCAAACAACAAATACAATACTCCATGATATATGGAAATACCAACAACGTGGCACTAACAACAGCAAATGCAAACACAAACGTTAACATGAATAACACCAATTTATCCAATGTCGAATATCACACAACAAACACCTCTTCTGTAGTTGATCAAACCGACCATATCGAAAGCAACATCAGACAAATAAATGCCTACATCTCAAACCAAAACGCAAACAACAATATCGTTAATTACAGCACAACCGCTAACACTGGTATAAACAACAACACAACTTCATATAATACACCAAACAACTTAAATGTCAACACAACTAGCCTAGCCGCGAAATTACAAGTCTTAAACGTCAAAAGTATATACCACAACACAATAATCAACGAATTCTACAACGATCGAAGATTCCTATCACCAATTAACCACACATACAACACCAGGCGACGAGCGGAAGGAAGGTATAAGGTTGAACGCTTCCGAAACAACTACGGAAAAAACAGCTTAGATGTCGTATTACCTACTATACTAAACAAACTGCCCACAAATCTACAAAATATTCAAAATATACACAAAAGGAAAAAACTACTAAAATTATACTTTTTGAATTCGCAATGAAAAACAAAATAAAACATAATATCTTGTATTATTATCCTGCAGATAAGCCTAATGGCTTCGCGGGATTAGTTCTTTAAGAAATTTGTAAATGAATTTTTAAACAAATAAAGATTAAATAATTAAAAAAAAAAAAAAAAAAAAGTTAGTTAGTTAGTTAGTTAGTTAGTTAGTTAGTTAGTTAGTTAGTAGTTAGTTAGTTAGTTAGTTAGTTAGTTAGTTAGTTAGTTAGTTAGTTAGTTAGTTAGTTAGTTAGTTAGTTAGTTAGTTAGTTAGTTAGTTAGTTAGTAGTTAGTTAGTTAGTTAGTTAGTTAGTTAGTTAGTTAGTTAGTAGTAGTAGTTAGTTAGTTAGTTAGTTAGTTAGTTAGTTAGTTAGTTAGTTAGTTAGTTAGTAGTTAGTTAGTTAGTTAGTTAGTTAGTTAGTTAGTTAGTTAGTTAGTTAGTTAGTTAGTTAGTTAGTTAGTTAGTTTTTAGTAGTTAGTTAGTTAGTAGTTAGTTAGTTAGTTAGTTAGTTAGTTAGTTAGTTAGTTAGTTAGTTAGTTAGTTAGTTAGTTAGTTAGTTAGTTAGTTAGTTAGTAGTTAGTTAGTTAGTAGTTAGTTAGTTAGTTAGTTAGTTAGTTAGTTAGTTAGTTAGTTAGTTAGAGTTAGATTATGTTAGTTAGTTAGTTCGTTAGTTAGTAGTTAGTTAGTTTATTTTTTTTTTAGTTTTAGTTTTTGTACGTTTTTTAGTTATTAGTTAGTTAGTTAGTTCAGTGTTAGTTAGTAGTTAGTAGTTAGGTTAGGTAGTCTAGTTAGTTAGTTAGTTAGTAGTTAGTTAGTTAGTTAGTTAGTAGCTTAGTTAAGTTAGTTCACGTTAGTAGTTAGATTAGTTAGTGTTATGTTCTCGTTGTTAGTTAGTTAGTTAGAGTTAGTTAGTTAGTTCGTTAGTTAGTTAGTAGTTCGTTAGTAGCATTAGTTAGTTAGTTAGTTAGTAGTTAGTTAGTTAGTTAGTTAGTTAGTTAGTTCGTTAGTTAGTTAGTTAGTTAGTTAGTTAGTTCGTTAGTAGTTAGGTAGTCTAGTTAGTAGTTAGTAGTAGTTAGTTCGGTAGTTATGTTTTAGAGCTTATAGTTAGTTAACGTTAGTTAGTAGTTAGTTAAGTTAGTTAGTTATGTCACGTTTCAAGGAGGATGTATATACATACATCTATATAACCTTATCACTTTGTTGCCAAGAATGTGCTGGTGGCATTTAAGTCCACAGTGTCTGGTATAAAGTTCCGTTAGCAATCTTAGGTCACTCTTGTTGAGCGACAGTAACTTTTCGGTTTTTCCTTTATTTCGTATTATGAAGCCTGTCTGAGTCCTGATATGGACTTCCAGTGCTTTTATTAGCGACACCTGTACGTATACGTGTTAAAAATTTATTGACATTACAAATATTAGGTATACGCCTAATATAGAGAACCAATTGAAAGTAAGAAAACATCGATTTTTTCCATTTCTGCGATTTTGAACTTGAAGATGAAGTTTTTTACTTTGCCACAGAGAGTAAATCAAAATTTTGAACGGTTTGCAAGATGGAACCGTGAGAAAATGATCACTTTTGGCAAAAATGACACTGAGGCCTCAAATCTTTGGGGGCCCATAAAAAAGGGCAAACTGCGAGACACGAGTATTTGTTTTAGTCTTTTATCACATAGTGGTGTGTGTTAGAAATTCAAAATTTGAAATTTCACCAGAAATTCGAAATATCACCAGAAATTTGAAATTTCACCAGAAATTTGAAATTTCTCTAGAAAATCAAATTTCACAAGAAATTTGAAATTTCACTAAAAATTTTAAATTTCACAAAAAATTTGACATTTCACTAAAAATTTGAAATTTCATTAGAAAATCAAAATTTCACAAGAAATTTTAAATTTCACAAGAAATGTGAAATTTCACAAGAAATTTGAAATTTCACAAGCCATTTGAAATTTCACTTGAAATTGAAATTCACCAGTAATTCGTAGTTTTGTTAGAAATTTTAAAATTCACTGGAAATTCGCCATAAATTCCAATGGAAACTGAAATTTTACTATATATTCTTAATGCCACTATGAATTCGCAACTATACTATAAATTCGCAATATTACAAGGAAATCCAAATTTCACTAGAAAATTAAATGTCATTAAAATTTTACGATTTAAATAGAAATTCAAAATTCACTAGTAATTCGTAATTTTG
>NW_023996623.1:0-36941 GCF_015586225.1 Lucilia sericata | reverse complement strand
TCAAACTAACTAACTAAATACGAAGTTAAATTAATTAAAAATATTTAAAGTTAATGACTTTTGGCTTTTGGGACAATCGATCATCTATAAAGTCCAATCTCTTAGAATTAAAAATGTAATAATTATTCGCTCATCTGTCCTTCCGTGTGTCTATTGAAATGACATGGTTACGTAAAATTAAAATCAAATTTCTCACGAACAGCTTTTGCGACCATATTTATTCCAGGTATTAATTAAAAATTAATTCTGGTACGAGATGCCACGCCCACTAATCAGATTCAGCCCATTTTTATTTTAACTTAAGCAAGTTAGAATAAATAAGTTTCTGGAACCTTTTGACGCTGTTAATTAAATTTATATGGAAATATTTGATATTTTCAAGTGCAACGCCCACTTTATTTTAATTCCAACTTTACAAAAATGGTAATAAAGTTACAGTTACAAAGTTGTATATATTACGGAAGATTCTATGAAAATTTGAAAGATAGGTGTAGCCGAAAGGCTCCATTAATGTAAAAAGAAACGAAGATTGTGGATAATTTCGTGTCAAGTAACCCAACTTTTAAAATCGATGTCTTCCGATTTAGATGAAATTTGCACCAATATTAGTACTATTGGATAGTAGGATAAACACAAATTTTCAGCTTTATCGGCTAAGAACTGCCGGAGTTAGATGGAGTCAACGTTGTACCTTTTGTTCATACAGGGTTTTATTTAAATGAGTGCATTTTTCACCTATTGATTGTTCAAAAAATTGTTCAAAGGAGTTCAGATAGCTATTTTTTCATTGTTTCCAAAAAATGTTTTAATTAATTTGTTTTAAATTTTTTTTTACAAAAAACTACCTTTTTTGCTCAAAAGAAAGGTTAGACAATTTGCATTTAATAATATTTATTTTTTTTAAAGGTCCCTTTTTTTGCTCAAAAGAACGCTTAGACAATTTCCTTTAAGAGTTTTATAGCCCATAATGTTCTATCAAAAACATTATTTTTGAACTTAAGAATAAGATTTTTTTCAATAGAAGATGTGCAATGTTGCCAACTCGTGGAGGTTCTTCAAAAACTACTGAAAAATTTAGCAATGCCGATGCATGAGGTCTGAAATATTGTCATATGTTTATAATGGAAGACAGACAAATTAGAGTTAGGCTCTATTAACTAGGAGATTTTAAGGCAATTAAAACATTTATAAAGGACATAAATAATTAATTTCGTGAGTTCCAATAAAGATACATTGAGAAAAGATTCTTTGTTTCCTCTGAAATATATGTAATATAGTTGTTGTAGCTCTTAGAGAAACCGTAAATCCTATCTACTACCACCGATCAAAATATGGTTTTACAAATATGAGTGATCACAAATTGAGACAATTTTCTCAATAAGTTCGATTTAGTAAGAAGTTACTGATTTTATATTTTTTTGAGTTTTCCAAGTTAAATTTTTTCAGAAATATGAGGCATCACAAATCCAGCTTATATCCTCAATGAAGGTTATTAACATAGTTTTCTTCTGAAAAATTGTTGCCATTTTTGGGCTCTATATTGGTCTCTGTGCTTTAAAAAACAAAACTTGATCATCTAAGAATTGTTTAAAAACTCAATTAATTATGTGATTTAGCAGCTATTTTGCTACTGAAAATGGCCAAAAATGGTTAAATGAAAATAAAAATGACTAGAATAATGGCTAATGGCAAAATTAATTTTTCTGATGACTAAACGAAATTGAAATATGCCAAATTTAGCCATGAAATTGCTAGGCTTCGATAAATTTAAATAACATTTGATCTAGATTGAATTTTGAAAAACGGAAAAAACTGTTTCGGTAGATTGTATTGAGGATTATTGTGTATTAATTTCAACGAATTATATTAAATTCCTCTATTTTAAAATGTTAAAAATCTGAAAATTTTACGAAAAATTCGAATATTTCGATTACTTTTAATGTTATACAAAATTTCTGATATGCCATTGAAAGCGTCTCTCAAGGACCTTTCTTATGACAGCAAAATTTTATTTTCTTTCCCTTGGAAGAAATATGACAAAAATCACAAAAACATCAAAAAAAGGACCTTTTTTTTCCTTTGACCCCAGGCCAAGTATTGACCCCAGGATAAATAATTTCAGAAACGCTATCTTATAATCAATTTCAATTTCAAAATCAATTTCTCCATACAAACGACATATTAATGTCGAATTTTATTTCCATATCTTTATTTCTTTATACTACTTAATATATGAGGACTATAACCTAATATGGACCGATACAGATCTACGTTATTAATATGAATTCGATCGTTTTTTTATACCCACCATCAAAAAACATGGGTGTATATTGATTTCGTCACTCCGTTTGTAGCACATAGAAATATTGGACCCACAAAAGTATATATATTCTGGGTCCTTATTAAATTCTAAGACGATCTAGCCATGTCCGTCTGCCCGTCCGTCCGCCTGTTGATAGCACGATAGGGTTCGAACGGAAAGAACTAGAGAGTTAAAATTTTCCACAAATATTCCTTATAGGTAAGGTTTGTTCGGTATTGTAAATAGGCAATATCGGTCCACAAATTCGTATAGCCCCCCAGAAAAAAAAACTTAACAGTCATTAACCATTTTAAAATTCGAGTATAGCGATGAAATTCGACATAACTAAGTTTTATATAAGACAAAATCTCTCTACCAAATTTTATCGACATCGATCCATAATTGACTCTACTCTCCATATAAGGTTCCCTTCAGAAAACGACTTCAACGGTCATTGTTGGCTTAAAAATACGAGTACAGCGATGAAATTCGACATAAATATGTTTTACGTGCGTCAAAATCTCTCTACCAAATTTTATGGAGATCGGTCCATAATTGACCCTATCCCCCATATAAGGCCCCCTTCAGATAATGACTTTAACGCTCATTCCTGACTTAAAAATACGAGTTTAGCGATGAAATTCGACATAAATAAGTTTATATGCGTCAAAATCTCTCTACCAAATTTTATCGGGATCGGTCCGTAATTGACCCTACCCCACCCCCCTCCACCATATAAGGTCCCTTCAGATAATGACTTTTACGCTTATGACTGCATTAAAAATACAAGAAGAGCAATGAAATTCGAAACGAATAAGTGTTATACGACTTGAAATCTTTCTACCAAATTCTACGACAAACAGTCCATAATTGATCCTACCACCCATATATGTTCATAGTTAAAAAATTTGAAAAAAATATTTTGTTTTTAAAACTTAATATTTTGTTAATTCGAAGCTAACGTACATAATTGACTTAAGCCTGATCTCTCTGATGTTCACAGAGGAACATTCCTTTTACGGCAACTTTGATGGTGGTTATATAAGATTCGGCATAGCCGAATATAACACTCTTACTTGTAGAAATATACTCAAGAATTTGGGAAAAACTTTTTTTTAGGTAATCTGAAATTTTTACTCATAACTTTTTACATTGTGAACAGCTTTTACTGATTTCGGTGGAGGGTATCGAAATTGATATTTCCTTAATTTTATCAAAATAGTTGAGATTTTTAGGCGATTCGAAAAGCATTTGGAAAAATTTTCCGTTTTGCCAATTTATGGTTTGTTTCAAGCATTAGGCTAAGACTAAGATTTATAAATGTGCTTGAACCTTTATTTCCATCAATCATTTTAGCTCAATTGTGGATGCTTATTTAAACTTTAAAAATTTTTTAGAATAAACAAAATTTAGCTTAAAAATTTTTCACCAAAAAAGAAACTGTATCTTTAAATAACTGAAATTTTAACAATTTAATAAACAACTATGGTATATGTAGTATTCATAAAAAAATAATTTCAAAAACTTACCACAAAACAGAAAACAATCGACGACCATACAAAGAATTGAAATGAACGACAGGCTTAAATGGTGATAATTGATTAGCAGGATTTTAGTTATTACTAACTAAACTAATGCATGTAATAATTATTATAATAATATTAACAGCAATAGAAATAATGAACATATGCTAAACTTTTTTCACACAAAATGTTATTTTTGTTTTTTTTTTGCTGTAACCACCAACATGCATTTTAATCAAATGTTGCGGTTATTATATGCAGTTTTATAGAGAAAGAAATAAACCATAAAATATTAAATACACTTTTATTTAGTTTACAGTGGTTGGTTATAAAAATTGGATATTATGGTAAAAAAAACTACTTTTGTAAAAGTTTTTAATTGGCAGATTTGAAAAGGTGATGGAAATTATTTAAAATTTTTTAAAATATTTAGTTTAAACACCTTTTATCATCATTTGAAAACTCAAATTGTTTGCTTAAAGTTCAATTAGCTACTTTCAAAGAAAGATTAATTAAATATATGAAATTTTGTTAAAATTGTATTTAAAAGTTTAATAAACTGTTTAAAAAATTTTATAAATTTTGTCTTGATGTTAGAAAAGAAATTTTATTACAACACTTTAACACTTATATTTCATTCAATAATTTTTTTTGGTTCGAATTTCTTTACTTATTTTCTTTTTAATTTTTTTTCCTTTATTAACGTACACGCTAACCAACACATCTTTATCACACCACTCGCGTTTCATAACTGGTCAAGTTATCATTTAAACGTTCTTTCCCAGAATTATTTTGCGGAAATTCGTGTGCAGTCATTGTTTTTTCTTGCTTTAATGCTGCTATGCAGGTTTATGTTTATTGGAGGTCCTTTTATTTTAAAGCCAAACACAAGTGTTAAGAGGATTTTTTCAGACAATATTCCTTTTGTTTTCCATTAGAAAATCTATTTTTTCTATTTAGAGTTTTGTGTGTTTTTGTTGTTGCTTTGCTAATTCTGATATTTAGCCTAGAGTCCACCACCCGATCACCTACAACACGCAATGACGACTGAAAGAGTCTAAAGATAGTGACGACTTAACGTATGGCTCATTACCAAAAACGTAATACGAGTAAGAAAAATTGCACACAGACACATATACTGAACACTTGCCACTGAATGTGGAACAAACCGAAGCGTCATCAAATACGATGTGAAAATTTGTGTTGAACTAAAAAAGGGCAAAAAAAAAAAAAAACAACCAAGACGAAGTATTTGCTATTGCTGCAGACGATTCTGAACGAAGTGTTTGTTTCAAAAATAAATGAGAGCGTTTCTTGGGGAGTTTTTGTAACTTGTTTCCATTTTTTTGTTGTTGTATTTTTGTAGATAGCTTCACTATTCTTTGTAAAAAACGCGCAAGAGTATGAGATAATAGTTTAACAGCCAAGCATCCAAAGAGTGTGTCAGTAAGTCGTTTTGCTACACACACTCTCACACAGCGTCATCGTTAGTAGCACAATAACACGCACTCAACAGCAACAACAACAACAACAAAATTATGGTTTTAGCAAACTAGTTCAATTGAGAGTATTGCCACACACATATACACTTGCACTAGTTCTCTAACTTAAACGGAAATGAAATACTACAGCATCCTTTACTCAACATTTTCCAAATGTTACTTTTATTGTTTCTCTCTCTCTCTCTCTCTCTCTCTCACCCTTACTCTCTATTATTCACTCTATTACTCTCTTTTTAAACCAAATTTACTACTCATTGTTTTAGCTTTTTGTTTATTTTTGTGTCTGTTTCTATTTATTTTTGCCAGCGCCCGTTAGTCTATGTTAACTTCATTCCGGGATAATTCAAATTGCAATTATTTTAACCATTTCTTTTACATAGTTTTTTTTTAAGCATTTCCCTTCCACTTTGTTTCACTGTGTCACATCCTTGTTTTTTATTACAATTTTATATTATTTTCTAAATAACAGTTTTCTTTTGCAACTATATTCTAGTTTCAAATGCTGTATACTATTTAACTGGTTTAAAGTCTATGGCGTACTAAACTTAACAAATGTTGCTAAATTCCTTTGAACTCTCTAACACATAATAGTAGTAATAACCACTGGTTTGTAGTATCCTTAAAATGGTATGAAATGGAATTGAAATATTTGTTTCCGTTGGCAAAAAAACACACAAAAAAAATGAAATATATTTTTTGTTACAATAAATCAAAAAAAAAAACATAAAATTTAGGGATGTGTCTCTGCTTTGCTTCATATCTTTGTAGTTGTTTGCTTTTTCTTACTTTTTTTAACATTTTCCTTTTTGGATGTTTAAAGTCATTGTCGTGTTAGATTTAAAGTCTTCTAGAAAACAGATAATACTATATTTTTAGCCATTTCATGTCACGTTATTTTAAAATTACATTATAATTTTTTTAATACCCCGCCAAAATATGTGTGAAGTTAAATGTGTTTAAGTCAAAATCATTTTTTCCACGTTTGGGTTACATTTAATTTGTAACACCCAAAAATTACTCTTAAAGATTTAATTGACTCGTAAACATTTTGTGCCAGATGCATAGGAATTTTGTTGTAAATTCTTGAAATTTAATTGAAAATTTTTTAATCTTGAATAAATCTGATTTGATTTAATTTCATCAAATTTCTTAGTTAAAAAAGTAAAATTTTTATATATTTTGTTTACTCTCCTGATCACTACTATAGTTTTCCATAAGAAAATCTAAAAATTTCCCTAATTTAAAAAAGGTAGTAGATCTACTACTTTTTTAAAAAGTAAGAAAATGTTAATTTTTTTAACTTTTGGTTTACTTAAGTCCTTCTTGTTAAATAACAGCTAAAACTTTATAAAATTTCTTATTTAAAAATGTTAATAAATCTACTACTTTTTTGAATTATGTACATATGCCTAAAAAAGTAAAATTTTTTATATATTTTGCTTATTCCTGATTATTACTATCATTTCCAATAAAAAAACATATACATTTCCTTGATTTAAAAAAGGTAGTAAATCTACTACTCTTTTTAAAATGTAGCAAATTGGCCAAAATTTAAAATTTTTGGTTCATTTGAGTTCTTCTTGTTATATAACAGCTAAAATTTCATCATATTTTTTATTTAAAAAAGTAGTAAATCTACTACTTTTTTAAATTGTGAGCAAAAATTTTTATATTTTTAGTTTACTTATGACTATTAATAACATTTATTGTAATAAAATTTATAAATTTCCTAATTAAAAAAAGCAGTAAAACTACTACTATTTTATCTATTATGTAAATAATACTACTTTAAATATTGAAAAAACTACTTAATTTAGTTATTTTTAATTTATAAATTACTTTTTCACTATAATTATACAATTTGATTGGTTTTTAAAAAGTAGTAAATCTACTACTCTTTTCATTTAAGAGCAAATGGTCCCAAAAATTAAAGAGCAAAGAAATTCATGCAAATGGCATCCCCCAAATTTGCTACTAAAAATTAATCTAGAAAAGCAATAATTAACATTACCATTTCATATACATACGTATACGTAATATTCACAAACAAATATTCATCATACGCACCATATATTTAAATAGGAGTTTAATGTTAAGTTTGCAAGACACATACATATATGGAAAATGTTTTGTAAAAACAAACATCTTTATAGTATAAAATTAATGTATGTATTATCATCCGATGTTCAAAGGTTCAGTTTCCTGGATTTAATTCTCAAGAATTTTCCAATCAGTGTTCGTTAGGGATGTTATATCCGGAATAATATCACTCCCAAGATATTTACATCTAATTTCGGCGAAAGCCTGACAATGGCAAAGAAAGTGTTCCAGACTTTTATAACTCTCTCTACAGTGCTCTACATTCGTCTGAATCTGCAGGACCAATTTTGTATAGCTGTGCCGCTCATAATACCTACCATCATACTATCCTGCTATCGTTAGGGTCGCCTTCTTAGGATCTTTGTGGTTCTACCCACCACATTTCATTACTCCAAGAGGCCTTATGGATTTCTCTCACCCATAATTGTATTTCTGCCCTCGTTGCTTCAAATGATTTTGCGTTCATTAGGTTAACTCCCAAGCGACCTGGGAGTTGGTATTCGGTTCGTGCTTTCTTACAATCCAAATATAACTTTATCATCTTATATCGCCCTCTGGGCGCCATATTTATTATAATCCAATTTACACATTCCGTTAATAGTCGGACTTCTGCCTGGAAGCTAGTGTTGGGATTAGTTAAACGGTGGTATATTTCTGTTTCTGGGTATTCAATATAGGTCCCAGGCCCACTTTGTACCCTCATTTAGAGCTATCCGTGTAGCAACGGATTCATGCGGGTTTTTGTTGTAATGTTCCTCAAGAAATTCTATCTGAGATCGGCGTTTCAAAGTTTCCTAGCGAGTTCGTCTTAAGTTGTTGTAAGGTTGATATAGTACTCATGGCATGTACGCTGAACTCCCTGTAATTGTAATTTTAACAATTTGTTGAAAAAAGGAGATTTTCTAAAAGAGGGGTTATCCCTTTCACGCACAAAACTAAATCGCTGGTCTTTTTATGAATATTGATGAAAAATGGAAAAAGTGTTTTCTAAGGATATCGCAGGATATTTTCCTTTTTAGCATGTACTGACATAAAATTCTAAAAAATAACTAATTTTTTTTTTTTTTTTTTTTGGA
Organism: Lucilia sericata; assembly: GCF_015586225.1. NCBI lineage: Eukaryota > Metazoa > Arthropoda > Insecta > Diptera > Calliphoridae > Lucilia > Lucilia sericata. Next base: position 28,438 of record NW_023996623.1, on the reverse strand, counting down.
AATAATCATTTACTGTGTAGCTGTGAACTCAAAATTATGCTCAAAATCGAGAAATATTTAAAAAAAATCTTTGGACACCGGTGTCCCGTATACGTGAAAGAGTTATATATGACCCTATCATTATAAATTTTTGTAGAGGGATTTACGTCTACCTCAGTTATTTATGCAGAATATCATCGTAACATTAGTGTTTATAAGTGAATTTGGGGGATAGGGTCAAATAAGGCCCGATCATTACGAAATCATCATTAAAACTTATTAAAACTAAGTTTGGCCAATTTTTGAAGTGATACTAGAACATTTAACATAATTAAGAGCTTAAATCCTTATTCGGGGGGCTAGGCTTATCATGGTCGAAGAAATATTATGTGTCCAAATTCATCAAATTATCGCGAAAATTGCCACCTGTAGCGTGCGCATAAGGTAACATGGACACACAGACGGACACACAGACAGACAGACCGGACAGACAGGACAGACGGACGAAAATGATTCTGAGCCGATTGGTAACTCTAAGGTGAGTGTAGGACCAATATTTTTGGGTGTTACAAACCCATAATACCCTTCCCACTATGGTGTTTTTTCAAATTTTAGGCAAAACAACTGAATAAATATTTGTTCTAATTTTTTTTATAAATTTTATTGATAAACTGCCAATTTTCAATATTTTATATTGTGGGTTTCTTAATTGTTTCAGGTTTATTTTTTATTAAACACAAATACAAATAAAATCAAGGCAAAATAAAAAAAATTAGCAAATTTTTATTTGCTTAGATATTGTAGTGTTTGTAAAGCAAATAAATATGAATATGAAGGATATATTTTAAATGTATTATCTAAATATCAATATACATACATATATAGATAAGTTATTATACAGATATTTGTAAAGATTTGCACAAAAAATATTATTAAGAAATTTCAAAAAAGTAAAAAGTGTAATGTAATTCATATGATGCCTATTTCTCACCTTTAAACATAAGTGCTGTAACAATTGCCTATTCATTTTGCATTTGTCAATTTCTAACTCATCTAACTAGACACATTAAAGACTCGCTTATTTCATGTAAAGGTTCAGTGTAAAAGTTGTAAACCATAGTGTCTCAAAAACATTTAACAGAAATTCTTAAAATCTCTATAACAACCCAATAACGCCACTGGCTAAATCTGTTAACTAACATGATTCTTTTTCGAATGATTCCTAATGTTTCATTTACCATTCTTATTTAAGCAGGAGTCATTTCAAATATCAAATATTACCAAAGAGTGTAATTGTTTTTCCCATATCCACAGCGCAGGCTCACGAACAAAATTACATAAAATTCCGTTACATATTAAAAGTTTCTCGTTTAATATCAGCTTCAGTTGTTGTTAGCATATCGTAATGATAACAACAAGTGTATGCAAGAAATGTTAGTGGCAGCTGGTGTCAATAATCTACCAGAAAAATCAGGACTATAAATTACGTTACAGTTTTTTTTATTAAGGATTTATGGTACACTGTCAATGGCCTTTGGCCGAAAGAATTTTTTTTTTTGTAATTTTTGGAAAGGGTGTAGATAATTCAACATAAGTTTTTTTCATTCCTTTATTTCCACTTTATTGTAAAGACCAATAAAAGGAATTTTAACAGAAAAAAAGTCTGCAAAGTACAAAAAAAATTTGATGATTTATATTAAAATAAAATAAAAAAGATTGAAGAAAAACTAAAAAAGAAATGTGAATCAATGTTAATAATCCCATTGTTCAAACCTTAAACTTTTCCTTTTTTCATTTTTTTTATCTCTTTCAGTCGGCTGAAACTATTTTCCTGAAAGGTTGCCTGTTTGTCTGTCTATTTATTGCCCTGAACATTTTAAATTGGCCACATTTAAAACTTTTTGATGTTTGACTTAAATTTAATTTGAATTGTATAGAAAAAGGCAGACAGAGGAGTAGAACGATGCTGAACTGATTTTATTGCCTTGTTTTATATTTGTAAATAAGTTTAAATTTTAAATCATCTTTGATTTTTTGTATTTCTTTTTATTATAAAAAGAAAATTTTCTAAAATATTCCTGGCTGAGACACCAAATGTGGTCAGATCAAATTATGGTGTGACCACACAATTTTACAACATCATCACATCTATCTACTTGTACCATTCACATTGTCATGGCGTTTTGGTTTAAAACATATACTATACACATTTATTGAGGAGGTTAGGTGTAATTTTTTTTGTATACTAGGTTTGTTTTATTATGGTTTATGTATGTTTCCAGAAAAGGAAATTCCAGAATTTTTCTAAACATTAAGTTAAAATTTTCTAAAATTATAAGAATATCTACGTAACAAGAGACTGGTTGATCTTCGAGGACTGCTGAAATGCAGGAATTTTCTCAAACTTTAAGTAAATTTCCTAAAATTTTAAGAATATCTACGTTTACAAGAGCTCTGGTTGAATCGTTCAGAAGGACTGCTGCCCTCTACGAGATCGGAGATTACCAGGGAAAACTGTGGTAACTGGGGAGAGCTAAATCCGTAGACTCTCGGAAACTATTTAACTGGACGGACGGTTCGTATCGTCATAACCTTGGTATTATGTATAAGAAATCCTTCGAAATGCCAAACAAGACCCCTGGAAAGTTTTCTGTGAACATGTAGATAGCGTAAATGACGTATCGTAGATAAAAAAATTTCCTATACAAAACTTATGTCCAACCGGAATCTATGATCGATGACACGGGCAGGTGGCTGGAGGATATAAGACAATGAAACTCCTAATGAACTCTCATATCCCACCCGGTATATCGAATAACATAGATTAACTGATATTGGAGGAAGTGGAGGCTAACACGGAACATCTGATATTGTTAAAGGAGCAATCAAGAGTTTTTCACGGATGGTATTTTCCCAGCATTTTTGCAGATGGAGGCGGGACTGGTTTCCTTCCATAGTATGCTTAAAAGTAGTATACCAGACAAAGACCTTAAATATAATCAGCATGTTTATATAAACGGATGATAGGAGGAAACCGCTTTAAACGAAGTTGTCCACTACATAGGTAAATCCTTCGATAGCAAACTGTATACACTGGCGAAGGCGCCTTCAATAGCATGCACAGTGTGCACTGCACACTGATACAGGGAGTTCAGCGTACATGCTGTTTGGGTATAAGTGGTGTAAGGCACTGGGAACCCATTGAAACATATTTAAGATGTGAAGCGGAGATTACAGCGAAACGGCACTTTACTGGCCAAAACTGACCAAAAACGGTTATAAGACACTTCATCAATGTATACTGAACATATTGAATGGTTATTCACAATCATCGAACGAGCCTGATCGTATACCAGACACAGAGTATGTCCGAAAATTTTGAAACGTTGATCCCTGATGGAATGGATTGGTCAAGCGAAACATTAGAGCAAATGCCAGTAGGAATCCGGATGGCTCTAAATTGGGGCACAAAGTGGGGCTGGGGTTCTATATTGAAGACCCAGAAACAGAAATATACCACCGTTTACCCAATCATAACACAAGCTTCCAGGCAGAAGTCCGAGCAATAACGGAATGCGTAAATTGGGTTAGAATAAATATGGCGCACACAGCCCTTAATATATTTACCGACAGCCAGAAGGCAATTAGGGTGATATCAGGTGATAGAATTTAATCTAAGACCGTATTAGAATGTAAGAAAGCTTTAACTGAATACTCTCTCAGAGGTAAGGTTTACATCATTTGGTTACCAGGGCACTCGGGAGTAGTCGCAAATGAAAGAGCGAATATAATAGCTTTAAAGGGAAGGGAGCTCGAGGCAGTTAACCTGACAAATGCAAAACAATTCGACGCAACAAAAGCTGAATTAAAAATATGGGTGAGACAATCCCATAAGGCCTCTTGGAATAATGCAACGGTGGGTAGAAGCATAAAGATCCTATGGTTTGACCCTGATGAAAGCAAGACGAAAAATCTCCTCAAAACGAGCAAGTCTGAAATTAGTATGATGGTACGTATTCTGAGTGGACACACAGCATTACAAGCATATCTATGCAAAATTGGACGTGCAGATTCAGACGAATGTAGAGCATGTGGAGAGGACAGTGAAACTCTGGAGCTCTTTCTTTGCCACCGACAGGCATTCGTCGAAGTTAGATCCAACTATCTTGGAAGTGATGTTATTCCGGAAATAACATTCCAGACTAATACTGATTGGAAATTTCTTAGGAATTACGTCCAGGAAACTGAATTTCTGAACATTGAAAAAAATACCTTCAGTGAACATTTTTTTCATGAAAAGTAGCGCACAATAGGCCCGATAGTTGCCTAGGTGTATTTCTTCGGATTTGATGTTGTATCCTCCTATCAACCTATCCTAACCTATAAGAATACTTATCTAAAACAAGTTTGAAAGAAATTAGATTAAAAGTTTTGCTGGTAAGATCACGAATGAAATGGAGATTGCTGCCTTTTTTTCTACACTTCTCATGTATACGTAATATCAGTTATCGCCTCAGCTTTGTTCTGATAATTACTACAGAAACCATTTTATACAGTAACCAATTATAACAAGCACTATACAACGATTAATTAGGTAAATAAAATCGATGAAAAGAGAGAAGACAATTGAAGTGAAGCGAATCCATTATATGCCATAGTGTACCGAACGAATTGATCATGCAACCATCGTTCTTGAGTCGAAAAAAAATTAAATTACTTTTCGGTTTGTTCAGTAATTGGCGAGTTTACTGAGTAGAGAAGTCTATGGACGAGCCTAGTCTTTCGAAAATTTTATTTAATACTATATGGAAACATATTTTGAGTGGTCTATTGACTAGTGCACTAGTCCATTGACGACTCTATGAACAAGTCGATTAAATAATGAATTGACTATTCTATATACTACCCAGTAAAAACTTTAATTAACATGAAAAATGCTAAAATTTACTTACACAATAGCATTTTAAGTCATTATTTTAACACAGTGATGTCATGGGAGGCAAGTACTTACCACAAACGATTACAAGTAATTAGAAAAAGTAATCATTGTAAATCGCATAAAAAATGTATACAGCTTCTATATCTTCTTTGGCAAGATGACTAATGAATTAGAAAGTATTTATGTAACACATTATTAGTAAGACATTATTAAACTACTTCTATGTAATCCCGACGATATGTAGTAGTCAGTTGAAAAGTATGTTTAGGTTAGGTAAGTAATTACAATTGAAAGCAATTACCCAGTTTTTGCTGGGTTCTAATGATGTCGGGGTAGCCTATGAATATCAGGACTCTGATCGACAAATATTTGATCGTTTAATCTCTCACCGGTTACTCTAAGATTGCCTAGACTCTGATCGACAACTTTCTAATGAAATAATTTCTGATCGACCAATTTCTGATAGACTAGTCTTTGTTGTATTCTAATCGATAAGTCTTTGGTCGTTTAGTTAATGAACTAATATATTGGCAAGTCTATAGACTAATAAATGTATGAAAGTTTGTAATAGTATAACAACGATATCATAAAGTAAATTTCTTACTTAAATCAATATTCTTTCTCACTTAATTCATTCTCATTTCTTACTTAATCCCAAATACATTCATTCGCATCCGAACAAGTAATTCTCATTTAGTTGAGATATTTTGAGTTTTTAACAAATGATATCACCATATTAAATATGTGTGTTTAAATGCTCATATGTATGCGTATTGGCAATTTAACTACTTTTTTGTAAATAACTTTTTTGCAGCAAAGTTTTCAACTCTAAAATCAAGTACAAATGCAGTTCAAATCAAGAACAGTTTGGGATCAATTTACTATTTTAAATTCTTAAATCAATATTATATTTATCTCAATTCAACTATGCATTTAAGCTCAAATCAAACTCAAAATTCCCATAACAAATAAGTTGACCCTCGTTTCTTTGACACCCTCCTAATTCAGTCAGTTGCTGTTTTTTTTTTCCTCAATGAGTCTTTCCTGAACGACATGTGTAAAAAAATACTTAATATTCTGTACAAATACATGGTCATATATTAATGTCTGATAAGAAATTCTCTTACATTGCAATGCACATACATACATATTACTTATGATGTCTATGTTAGTATTATATTAGGTGTATAACTTAAATACATATAAGGGATTTTGAAATATTTGTATTTTTCTTCTTTTGAGTCTAAGACTGAATCAAAACACTTTCGAATACTTTGTTCTGAAGTGTATCGAATGAAACAAGTACTTAGTTGAATGGACAAGTGCAGAACTAGAAGGCGGATGAGTTTAAACTTCCAAACTACTTCATTTTAAATAGCTATTTAATGGGTATTACAACATATGGCTGAGTGTTGTCCTGATAGGATATTATACTTCATATTCCATCTGCTGTCAATCCTTAATTTTCTAAGTTATACACCCAATATTTTTTATAAAAAGAAGTAAAATGAAGTCAATGTAAAAATTTTGAAAACACACACACGTCTACTTAAATACGTGTAGGTGTTTTATTAACAGATTTTTTCCCTTTATTTTGACAGTGACATGTGAATTATTTATATTTTAACTTTTGTATTGCTCATCAACTATATTTGGGGAAAATACTTTTGGGGAGATTTTTTATATAAAATGGAACTAGCAGGTAGCTACAGTTAGGGAAAAGTTTTATGATTTTACTTACAGTACATCAAACAATTTATATTAAGATTTGAATTAAGTCAGCTTATAATGAAAAATGGTCTTATCATTTATCTTAAGGCTTAGTATTGTCTTTAATGAGTATTTTAAAAAGTTTGAGCATTTAATGACACATCAGTTTTGTTTTAATTTTTTAATGAATAGATATTTTAGTACTAGAATACGTGTTTACAGATACATAAAGCATGCCATAATGACATTGAATATCTAGTGCCTCTTCTGTGAAACTTTTCCCTAATAACCTACAATCTTTTTCAAAGAAAATGCAAGTCAATGAAATTTTAAATCTATTTTGCTGACTTCTAGATTTTAAACCTTAATACTTTAATTTAATTAATAAATTAATATTTCTTTAATCAATAACCAAATTAGGAAGCTATTAATTCATAAATCTCTCAAAAACTATCAAAATCCCTTTAAAATGCCTTTAATAACTATATTTCCACTTCTGCTACCGTTTTTATAACCACACTTGCTTATTGTTAACAATTTAAGGGGGAGAAATCCTAACGATTTGAAAGAAAACTAATAAAATATCAAATATTTATTATCCAGGCCAAATCCTACTTCACTTTAAGCTGACTCAGGTGTAAGAAAACACTTACAAAGTACTTTATTTTTATAGCATCATTGTTGTAAACTGATATCCTTCAAATTCGTCAATTATTGTCAAGTAAGTTGTAAAACAAACCATAAAAACAAAACTCTATGAACCAAGACAAGTTTGTTTCTTTATTTAAAAAATGAAACCGACTAAAAGCAAGTAAAAAATTATATTAGCAGTTTTTCACTTTCAAATGAGGCTTCAGGAAAGTTTCCAGCCGGGGAGGGGTGGTAATAACAGAGAATGTTAGTATGTATGTGGGATTTACACCGGACTAAGTTCTAGAGTGTGTGTGTGAATGTGCACATTATTAATGTTTAGTGGTGTGAATGTGTTTAAGTGTTATTTTTTGTGTACATTGACAGGTAGTCAGAGGGGAAAAATTATTTAACTAAAACCTACAGCTGTTTTTGGTTACTAAATATAACTAAGTTTACATACCAACAAAATCTAGAGGCAATTACAAAGCTATTATAAAAGTATGTATGTATGCGAATGTATGCAAAGTATTGTGCATAAAATATAAGCCAATTACACCACTTACAACAACACAAACATATGTATATATGTAGATATGTATGTACATTGTACGCTTTATACAGAAACAACATTTAGACAAATTGAATGTTATGACAACTGTCGAATAATTGTAATTTTTTTAAATTATTTGTGAAGCTTTTTCTTTTTCCTTTATTTATTGTTATTGTAACAAGTATTCTTTTAAAAAATGGGGTTTCCTTATAATATAATAGTATGATCATTTGATGTATATGTTCTGGGACCTTATTAAATTCTAAGACCTCTAGCCATGCCCGTCCATGTATGTTAAAAGCAGGATCCGAATAGAAAGAGACAGATGAACGAAACAAAATACGCAAATCAAATAAACCAACATGTTGCTGTTGGTTTTTTTAAGCAGATTTTAAATAGAAAACTTCTCGAAAGCATGTCTGACAGAATTATTGAAAATTTGGATCCCGAAGATATCGAGGGTCTTCAGAAAATTGATTTTAACAAACACATAGACGGACAAACAGACAGACATGGCTTAATCGACTCAGCTTTAGCTATAAGGATCCAGAATATATATACTTTATGGGGTCAAAAAATGATATTGTTAATAATTACAAACGCAATGACAAACTTATATATACCCATCTCACTCCCCCCGGAGTATGTTTCCCTGATGAAGACCCAATCTTGGTGTATTGTAATCCCGGGATATAGAGGTGATAGTCCGCCGGGACTGTAAACTGATGATGTCAATTCACCCCGCGGACTTTCCTTGGAATGATTTGACATGGGTTGAACCAGAAAACCTTATACCACAGGACTTATCCTAGCTGGTCAGTTGTTTGAGTTTCTTTCGGGATACAAGCAGTGGTTTAAACTCAAATTCGCGGAAAGGGAAAGTGGCGGTTAAAAAACTAATGCAAGGTGATATCTATAATTCGGGATAAGTTCGGTGCTATTGCCGAATGACAACAGATACCCCACATAGGAGTGGTGATGGACGAAAGGTATCTTATACATGTTATACCATTGAATTTATTACCATGTCCAGGTATGTTCAGTGAAAACTCTATTCATACCAGATTTCCCACAGTTTGTTCTCTGTGATTATTTGATGGATTCCAACTTCGGTCTACCGGTTACGTCTCTAAGTACGTGATTGTAAACGGAAGTGATTTTTATACATCTCGAAAGTTGAGCAACGGGGCAGCAATGGTCAGAGATTAGATAGCCCAAGTACTTGAGCAAAGTGCTTGTACATAGACCGGCAAAGTCATGTACAAAAATTGCCATCTGCGTGTAAGGTTCACAATGGGGCGGTGGTGAGTCATCAAATAAGCTCACCTCGAAATAAGGCCAACACGGTAGGTATTCACGTAAGCACTTCAACGTCCAATACCCTTCTCACTAAGGTGAAGCAATACATGTACACCTATGAAATTTGCCGTAAACATGTTTTATGATCCGAAATCTCTCTATATAAACTTTAGCCTAGCTCCTAGCTCCCATACAAAGTCCCCTTCATAAAATGACTTAAATGTCGAAAATTCACAAATAAACACTAATATTATATAAATATAAATCTAATAACAAAATTTTATCGGGATCGGTCCATATTTGCCCCTAGCCCCTATATAAATTCTCTTCTCTTAGTTTTTCGTTCATAAATTGCTTAAATGTATCGGAAACAATGTTATACTGAAGATAAAAAAAATAAATCACATTTAATATTCATAAATGGTGTAGGGTATCATATGCTCGGTCACTTTCTTACTTTTTATATACATACGTATGTAAATCCTTAAACAAGGCTGTTAATTCCTTAAATTCTGGGAATCTCTAGACATTGATATTGCATCAATAAAAGTTATATGGATTTTTCAAGAAGATCGGTCAAGGACTCTCTTAGTTACAGTGGGCAAAACATGTGTTTCTTCTCATCTATGTAACCTATTACCATTGCTCATAGCAAAATTTGTTCTAAATTGCTTATGGCTGGTCCGATGGGACCATACTGCTCCAGAGGCGGCGCAATGGGGTCTCAAAGTAGGATGTTACTTGAAAAGTTGTGTCATCTGTTTCAAAGTTTGGTCAATTGTCATGAAATCCCCCACAAACTTTTTTATGTGTTTTGAATTTAAAAAAAGCATATTTAACCGTTGTCCATTTTAACAATAGTTCTCTCACAAGAATTATATTTTTGCCCCCCAATACAGCATCTTGTATCACTTTCAAACAATGAAACAAAATTTTATTAAAAGCGATGTGACTAAAGATTAAATACAAAAAAAATCCAAAAAAAAAAAAAAAAAAAAAACTGTGAAAAAAAGTAACCTGCCGTGTCCAAAATCCACTTCTTTCACAATGACCATAAAACTCGTATCGCATTTATGGTAACAAAAAACTACAACCACGACAGTGTGTTTGTAGACAAGTGACTGAGTATATTGTTATGGATGACTGTTTACGTTGAATAAACTTCAATTGGAAGCTATGAATGTGAGAAACAGGAGGTTGGAATGAGGAGTAAGTGTTGATAGTGATGGTGGTGTTTGTTACTGTTTAGTTCTTGCTATTGCTGCTACTAATATTAACTACACAAACAAGTGATGACCGACCGTAAATGTTGTTATTGTTGTGAAATGGTGTGATGAAAACATTGTGTTCAAGAAAATTGTTTAATGTTCGTATGGCATGTCCTTTTCCTTCATTTATAAGTGTGTTTGCATTTATGTGAGTGTGTGGATATGTTGTTAAACGTAATATTAGTTTATGAAGAATATTTCAGAAAATTTTGTTTGTGTATGGTTCGACTGATAAGTTATTTAGAAATACGATAATAAAATTTGTTCTTTGTTGAAAAACGAAACGAAATTTTGTGTCCCCATTTCTTACATCTTTCCTGTTAAAATATCCTTAAGGTTTGACCTCGCATTTGTATGTGAATTTTGTTTCTTTAGTTTTTTTTTTCATTTTAGTTGCGTGTTGTTTTGATTCACTTTCTATTCATTTTTAGTGTAAAAAGTCTGTGTTTGTTTGTGTATAAGAGTTTTCTTTTCATTCTTTCCACAACAATCGTTAGCAATTGCTGCAATGTCAAGTTAACAGGATGCTTAACAAATTGTTATTGCAAGTGTTTTGTGTGTACACAACATTTTTCTATTCTTAAGTTTGACATTTCAGACACATCAAGCCGTCCAAATTTTAACAAACTCACTTAATAATTGTGTGCATGTGTTTTAGGGTGATCATCTCGGACTTTCTAATATCAAATAAATCAGTTTTTATAATAAAAAATTCGAAATTTAATGTTATTTTTCTATAAAAAAGGGAAAGATTCTCTAAATTCTGAAAAATTTAGTGGTTAGATTCAAATGTAAATTATCATTTGTAATAAACGTTCACCCTAATGTATTGGCGTGTTTTGTTAGCATTGTATTGTTCATTGTTTGTGAGAGGATTTATTTAGGTGAAAACCGTAAAATATACAAAATATTAAAGCAATTTAAAAGTAGCAAATTTATATAATATATTTAATATAATGGTCAAATATTTTTTAAATATTTTAAACCTAAATTACATGCCAGAAATTATTTCCTAAGGTAAATTATTATTTTAGAAATACTAATCATACCAAAAGAATATCTAACGTATTTATACTTACAAAATTATGGGATTTTTAAAAATAACCGCCCTTTAAACGTAATTTGTCAGTTGGACAGATTTATACTTGAAAATTATTATTAAGGAAAGGTTCACGAACATTTGTTTTAAAATAACCAGAAATAAAGACATCAAAAATGGCTTCCTTTGCTAAATAATAATGACAATTGATTCATTACTTTGATTGTAATAAATTTTTCATTTATTTTATTTGTAAATAAATGGAAATATTGTATTTATTACATTTCATTTTACTATTTAAATAATTTTCTGTTATCTTTTTTTAATACCAGTACAAACTCGAGGTCCTTACAATACAATATTTATCTAGTTCAGTTCTAGTTTCAGTTCTAGTTCAGTTCTAGTTCAGTTCTAGTTCAGTTCTAGTTCAGTTCTAGTTCAGTTCTAGTTCAGTTCTAGTTCAGTTCTAGTTCAGTTCTAGTTCAGTTCTAGTTCAGTTCTAGTTCAGTTCTAGTTCAGTTCTAGTTCAGTTCTAGTTCAGTTCTAGTTCAGTTCTAGTTCAGTTCTAGTTCAGTTCTAGTTCAGTTCTAGTTCATTCTAGTTCAGTTCTAGTTCAGTTCTAGTTCAGTTCTAGTTCAGTTCTAGTTCAGTTCTAGTTCAGTTCTAGTTCAGTTCTAGTTCTAGTTCAGTTCTAGTTCAGTTCTAGTTCAGTTCTAGTTTCAGTTCTAGTTCAGTTCTAGTTCAGTTCTAGTTCAGTTCTAGTTCAGTTCTAGTTCAGTTCTAGTTCAGTTTCTAGTTCAGTTCTAGTTCAGTTTCTAGTTCAGTTCTAGTTCAGTTCTAGTTCAGTTCTAGTTCAGTTCTAGTTCAGTTCTAGTTCAGTTCTAGTTCAGTTCTAGTTCAGTTCTAGTTCAGTTCTAGTTCAGTTCTAGTTCAGTTCTAGTTCAGTTCTAGTTCAGTTCTAGTTCAGTTTCAGTTCAGTTCTAGTTCAGTTCTAGTTCAGTTCTAGTTCAGTTCTAGTTCAGTTCTAGTTCAGTTCTAGTTTTAGTTCTAGTTCAGTTCTAGTTCGTTCTAGTTCAGTTCTAGTTCAGTTCTAGTTCAGTTCTAGTTCAGTTCTAGTTCAGTTCTAGTTCAGTTCTAGTTCAGTTCTAGTTCATTCTAGTTCGTTCAGTTCTAGTTCTAGTTCAGTTCAGTTCTAGTTCAGTTCTAGTTCAGTTCTAGTTCAGTTCTAGTTCAGTTCTAGTTCAGTTCTAGTTCAGTTCTAGTTCAGTTCTAGTTCAGTTCTAGTTCAGTTCTAGTTCAGTTCTAGTTCAGTTCTAGTTCAGTTCTAGTTCAGTTCTAGTTCGTTTCTAGTTCAGTTCTAGTTCAGTTCTAGTTCAGTTCTAGTTCAGTTCTAGTTCAGTTCTAGTTCAGTTCTAGTTCAGTTCGAGTTCAGTTCTAGTTCAGTTCTAGTTCAGTTCTAGTTCAGTTCTAGTTCAGTTCTAGTTCAGTTCTAGTTCAGTTCTAGTTCAGTTCTAGTTCAGTTCTAGTTCAGTTCTAGTTCAGTTCTAGTTCAGTTCTAGTTCAGTTTCTAGTTCTGTTCAGTTCAGTTCATTCTAGTTCAGTTCTAGTTCAGTTCTAGTTCAGTTCTAGTTCAATTCTAGTTCATTCTAGTTCAGTTCATTATAGTTCTGGTTCGGAATAACTGACCCCTAATTGCACATACAAAGTTATCTCTAATGTTTCAATTTATTGATTTTGTTAAAATTTTTAGTTCTTGTCTTTTTTGCTCCTCCAAATGGTTGACTGTTATAACTTTATCTTACCTTTTTAATTCAATTATTCCTTCTTAATTCGCGACTTCTGGCCACTCCTCTTGACTACACTTAATTTTGTTAATTTCTACACTGTCTTTTTGTGTATTTAATTTAAACTTTGTGTTTGTCTTATAATTTTACTTGGTCTTTAGACACCTTTCTAAAGTATAATTTATGTATTTCTAAGGTATCTAAATAATTTACGACCCCCGACAAAGGAATTTGTGGCATGAGCATCGACAACGTCAACAATAAACAATTGTAAATTTATTCAGGGTATACCTGCAGACAGGCATACGGACAAACATGTTTATTCTAAGTCTAGTCTAGAGTATTTTTGACTGCCTAGTAATTTATTCGTTGGTCTTTTTGTGCTACAAATAATATTAATATATTTTTTGATGGTATTTTTTGTTTTCATTTTCTGCTTTAGTTCAATATATTTTTTTGTTAATTTTATTATAATTTTTCTTTTTTGTATAAGTATTGAATAAAATTCTGTGTTATTATCTATATATAACTATTCTAAGTTGAGAGTATGTGTTGTTGCATGCCACAAGGATGCCTCCTTCATTTTATTATTATTTATGGGCGCATCGTTAATCATCAACATCGACGCATAATAAGGAAATTCATAAGAAATTTATGTGGAAATGAGTTAATTTCCTTCTTTTCATAGACAAGAAATTTGTAACAATATCTTATGAGTCTTTTCGAAATTTATGTTTTTATGTTGTTGAATGTGGGAGTGTGTATTAGAATGTGTGTCTTGTTTTTTTTTTTGTAAAGATTATTTGTTATATGTCGTTGTAATAATAAATTTTACATTTTACATATACATACATATATAAAGTGTAAGTAAACAATGTTTCATATTTTTTGGTAAATTTTGTCTGTTTTCTTAGCTTTTACATAATTTTTTTTTCAAGATTGTATGCAGATTATTTAAAAACTATTTCAATTTATTTATTTTATCAGTTTGGAATATCATTTTAAATGTTAGGACTTACAATTATTCGAGTATTGAGTAGATTCGGCAAATAATTATTTATGGTTTTTAATTAATCGCTTGAATATCGGATCTAACTATTATCGAGTCTAGACTATGGACCGGTTTGATGGATATACTTTAGTCTGGTTTAGAGCATAGACAGTAGTGTGGTCTGTAGTCTAGACTATTGTCCGGACTGAAGACTTTATATAGCCTGATCTATAGTCTAGATTATAATCTGATTTGCTATGTATATAAATTGCAAACTCTCGAGAAAAAAACCTAAATATTATACTGCACAATTTCAAACAAATTACATCATTTTCTCACTCATTTGATAAACTTATTTTTAACATTTCTTTTTTTCCCAAAATAACATCTGTCTCAATTTATTTATTTCCTGCTGTCTTTGGCAAATGAGAGTCTTCAATTTTGACTGTCCAATATTGGAATTTGACGTGTTGTGATTTGTGTAAATGACAATAAATGATAATAAATGTTTGTCAATAACTACAATAATTTGCTTCGATAATGACATCACGTGCCACGGTTACTTTTATGCTACAGAAAGAAAAGATACACTGAATCTTGTTTTTACAAAAACTTTAAATAATATTTTACTATACACTCGAAAATGCTAAAGATAAGTTATGAAGGAAAAATAAGAAACCCTAAATCTTTACAAAAGTTCTCGTTAGATCAAATATTTTGTTGTGATACGTTAACGTTAAGCAATTTTTTTTTTTAACTTTACCTTTTCCTACGATTATTTTTCGGCTCTAATATTCATTCATTAATTTTATTTTTTATACTTTTGGCATACATACTTTTCTTAAACAGTGTAGTGATATTAAAATAATTGTGTGTCATCATCATAAAAACACAGTTTGACAAATATATACATCTTCTATCTAGTGACCAGAAGCCATAAACTTTAACTATTTAAACGGAATGAAAACAAATCTATAAAATAAATGAAATTTTGTATATAAACATATTGCAAATATTTGTAATGTTTTCATTACAACAATCTCAACTTTGTAAAACACTCTAGATTTGTATATCCCACAGTATATTTATTATAGTTACACAGGTCAAATTTTTTTACACTATGCGGGAAAAATATTAGGTCACCTTGCATTAGAAGATTGCTAAGCTGAAAATATATGTATGAACACATAAATCAGATTTGCTGGAAATATGTGTTTAAAAATTGTTTGATTTTTAAAACATATCGCTGTTCTTTAAACTTTAACAATAATTTCAAACTTGTTTCCTTATTTCGTGTCCTTATACTGTAAATCCTTAACCAAAACATTAGCCTATATGTTCAAATGACAAAAACAATCTATTTGACTTAGTTTTGTCTAGATTGTTATAGTTTTTTTCTAAATTTTTCAGTGACAAAAGACAAAACGAACAACTGTACAAGTGTCATTTTGTACATTTAACGCCACTTAATATATCAACTTCAATTCTATATACATATATATTAGAGCGATGTCTTTATATACCTTTACCAGCAAAAACTCACAAAAGTAAAAAATTCGGATAAAGTTTGCGCAACTAAGAACTACTAACTAACTACTAACTAACTAACTAACTAACTAACTAACTAACTAACTAACTAACTAACTAACTAACTAACTAACTAACTAACTACTAACTAACTAACTAACTAACTAACTAACTAACTAACTACTAACTAACTAACTAACTAACTAACTACTAACTAACTAACTAACTAACTAACTAACTAACTAACTAACTAACTACTAACTAACTAACTAACTAACTAACTAACTAACTAACTAACTACTAACTAACTAACTAACTAACTAACTAACTAACTAACTAACTAACTAACTAACTAACTAACTAACTAACTAACTAACTAACTAACTAACTAACTAACTAACTAACTAACTAACTAACTAACTAACTAACTAACTACTAACTAACTAACTAACTAACTAACTAACTAACTAACTAACTAACTAACTAACTACTAACTAACTAACTAACTAACTAACTAACTAACTAACTAACTACTAACTAACTAACTAACTAACTAACTAACTAACTAACTACTAACTAACTAACTAACTACTAACTAACTAACTAACTAACTAACTAACTAACTAACTAACTAACTAACTAACTAACTAACTAACTAACTAACTAACTAACTAACTAACTAACTAACTAACTAACTAACTAACTAACTAACTAACTAACTAACTAACTAACTAACTAACTAACTAACTAACGAACTAACTAACTAACTAACTAACTAACTAACTAACTAACTAACTAACTAACTAACTAACTAACTAACTACTAACTAACTAACTAACTAACTAACTAACTAACTAACTAACTAACTAACTAACTAACTACTAACTAACTACTAACTAACTAACTAACTAACTAACTAACTAACTAACTAACTAACTAACTAACTAACTAACTAACTAACTAACTAAACTAACTAACTAACTAACTAACTACTAACTAACTAACTAACTAACTAACTAACTAACTAACTAACTAACTAACTAACTACTAACTAACTAACTAACTAACTAACTAACTAACTAACTAACTAACTAACTAACTAACTAACTAACTAACTAACTAACTAACTAACTAACTAACTAACTAACTAACTAACTACTAACTAACTACTAACTAACTAACTAACTAACTACTACTAACTAACTAACTAACTAACTAACTAACTAACTAACTAACTAACTAACTAACTAACTAACTAACTAACTAACTAACTAACTACTAACTACTAACTACTAACTAACTAACTAACTAACTAACTAACTAACTAACTAACTAACTAACTAACCTAACTAACTAACTAACTAACTAACTAACTAACTACTAACTAACTAACTAACTAACTAACTAACTAACTACTAACTAACTAACTACTAACTAACTACTACTAACTAACTACTAACTAACTAACTAACTAACTACTAACTACTAACTAACTAACTAACTAACTAACTAACTAACTAACTAACTAACTAACTAACTAACTAACTAACTAACTAACTAATACTAACTACTAACTAACTAACTAACTAACTAACTACTAACTAACTAACTAACTAACTAACTAACTAACTAACTAACTAACTACTAACTAACTAACTAACTAACTACTAACTAACTTAACTAACTACTAACTAACTAACTAACTAACTAACTAACTAACTAACTACTAACTAACTACTAACTAACTAACTAACTAACTAACTAACTAACTAACTAACTAACTAACTAACTACCTAACTAACTAACTAACTACTAACTACTAACTAACTAACTAACTACTAACTAACAACTAACTACTACTAACGAACTACTAACTAACTAACTAACTAACTAACTACTAACTAACTACTAACAACTAACTAACTACTAACTAACTAACTAACTAACTAACTAACTAACTAACTAACTAACTAACTAACTAACTAACTAACTAACTAACTAACTAACTAACTAACTAACACTACTAACTAACTAACTAACTAACTACCTACCTAACTACTAACTAACTAACTAACTAACTAACTAACTAACTAACTAACTACTAACTAACTACTAACTAACTACAACTAACTAACTAACTAACTAACTACTAACTAAAACTAACTACTAACTAACTAACTAACTAACTAACTAACTAACTACTAACTAACTAACTAACTAACTCCTACTAACTAACTAACTAACTAACTACTAACTAACTAACTACTAACTAACTAACTACTACTACTAACTAACTAACTAACTACTAACTAACTAACTAACTAACTAACTAACTACTAACTAACTAACTACTAACTAACTAACTAACTAACTAACTAACTACTAACTAACTAACTAACTAACTAACTAACTAACTCCTAACTAACTAACTAACTAACTAACTAACTAACTAACTACTAACTAACTAACTATAACTAACTAACTAACTAACTCACTAACTAACTAACTAACTAACTAACTAACTAACTAACTAACTAACTAACTAACTAACTAACTAACTACTAACTAACTAACTAACTAACCTAACTATAACTAACTAACTAACTAACTACAACTAAACTAACTAACTGAGTGAAAACATAAAAGTTAATTTTCTGGCAAAACTATAGGCCCTAGTGCGAAAACAATGAAAATCTGTGATCACTTTTATTTCCTACCAAATTTCGATTTTTTTACTGAAAACCTAAAAGTCCTTTTTCTGGCTAAACTATAGGCCCTAGCCCAAAGACCATGAAAATCTGTGATCACATTTATTTCCTAACAAAATTCGATTTTTTGAGCGGAAATTCGATTTTTTTTTTGAAAACATAAAAATCCATTTTCTGGCTAAACTATAGGCCCTAGGGCGGAAACAATGCAAATCTGTGATCACTTTTATTTCCTACAAAATTTCGATATTTTGAGTGGAAACATAAAAGTCCATTTTCTGGCTAAACTATAGGCCCTAGGCCAAAAACGATGAAAATCTGTGGTCACTTTTATTTCCTACCAAAATTCGATATTTTGAGTGAAAACATAAAAGTCCATTTTCTGGCTAAACTGTAGGTCCTAGGGCGAAAATACACTGTGATCACTTTTATTTCCTACCAAAATTCGATTTTTTGACTGAAAACATAAAAGTCCATTTTCTGGCTAAACTATAGGCCCTAGGGCGAAAACATTGAAAATCTGTGATCACTTTTATTTCCTACCAAAATTCGATATTTTGAGTGAAAACATAAAAGTCCAATTTCTGGTTAAACTATAGGCCCTAGGCCAAAAACGATGAAAATCTGTGATCACTTTTATTTCCTACCAAAATTTGATTTTTTGAGTGAAAACTTAAAAATCCATTTTCTGGCTAAACTATAGGCCCTAGGGAGAGAACAATGAAAATCTGTGATCACTTTTATTTCCTACAAAAATTCGATTTTTTGAGTGAAAACTTAAAAGTCCATTTTCTGGCTAAACTATAGGCCCTAGACGAAAACAATGCAAATCTGTGATCACTTTTATTCCCTACCAAAATTCGATTTTTTGACTGAAAACATAAAAGTCCATTTTCTGGCTAAACTATAGGCCCTAGGGCGAAAATAATGAATATCTGTGATCACTTTTATTTCCTACCAAATTTCGATATTTTGAGTGGAAACATAAAAGACCATTTTCTGGCTAAACTATAGGCGCTAGGGCTAAAACAATGAAAATCTGTGATCACTTTTATTTCCCACCAAAATTCGATTTTTTGACTGAAAACATAAAAGTCCATTTTCTGGCTAAACTATAGGCGCTAGGGCTAAAACAATGAAAATCTGTGATCACTTTTATTTCCCACCAAAATTCGATTTTTTGACTGAAAACATAAAAGTCCATTTTCTGGCTAAACTGTAGGCCCTAAGGCGAAAACAAGGAAAATCTGTGATCACTTTTATTTCCCACCAAAATTCGATTTTTTTGACTGAAAACATAAAAGTCCATTTTCTGGCTAAACTGTAGGCCCTAAGGCGAAAACAATGAAAATCTGTGATCACTTTTATTTCCTACCAAAATTTGATTTTTTGAGTGAAAACATAAAAGTCCATTTTCTGGCTAAACTATAGGCCCTAAGGCGAAAACAATGAAAATCTGTGATCACTTTTATTTCCTACCAAAATTCGATGTTTTGAGTGAAAACGTAAAAGTCCATTTTCTGGTTAAACTATAGGCCCTAGGCCAAAAACGATGAAATCTGAGATCACTTTTATTTCCTACCAAAATTTGATTTTTTGAGTGAAACTTAAAAATCCATTTTCTGGCTAAACTATAGGCCCTAGGGCTAAAACAATGAAAATCTGTGATCACTTTTATTTCCCACCAAAATTCGATTTTTTGACTGAAAACATAAAAGTCCATTTTCTGGCTAAACTGTAGGCCCTAAGGCGAAAACAAGGAAAATCTGTGATCACTTTTATTTCCACCCAAATTCGATTTTTTGACTGAAAACATAAAAGTCCATTTTCTGGCTAAACTATAGGCGCTAGGGCTAAAACAATGAAAATCTGTGATCACTTTTATTTCCCACCAAAATTCGATTTTTTTGACTGAAAACATAAAAGTCCATTTTCTGGCTAAACTGTAGGCCCTAAGGCGAAAACAATGAAAATCTGTGATCACTTTTATTTCCCACCAAAATTCGATTTTTTGACTGAAAACATAAAAGTCCATTTTCTGGCTAAACTGTAGGCCCTAAGGGCGAAAACAATGAAAATCTGTGATCACTTTTATTTCCTACCAAAATTCGATTTTTTGACTGAAAACATAAAGGTCCATTTTCTGGCTAAGCTATAGGCCCTAGGGCGAAAACAATGAAAATCTGTGATCACTTTTATTTCCTACCAAAATTCGATGTTTTGAGTGAAAACGTAAAAGTCCATTTTCTGGTTAAACTATAGGCCCTAGGCCAAAAACGATGAAAATCTGAGATCACTTTTATTTCCTACCAAAATTTGATTTTTTGAGTGAAAACTTAAAAATCCATTTTCTGGCTAAACTATAGGCCCTAGGGCGAAAACAATGAAAATCTGTGATCACTTTTATTTCCTACCAAATTTCGATTTTTTGAGTGGAAACTTAAAGGTGCATTTTCTGGCTAAACTACAGGCCCTAGGGCGAAAACAATGAAAATCTGTGATCACTTTTATTTCCTACCAAAATTTGATTTTTTGACTGAAAACTTAAAAATCCATTTTCTGGCTAAACTATAGGCCCTAGGGAGAGAACAATGAAAATCTGTGATTACTTTTATTTCCTACAAAAATTCGATTTTTGAGTGAAAACTTAAAAGTCCATTTTCTGGCAAAACTATAGGCCCTAGACGAAAACAATGCAAATCTGTGATCACTTTTATTCCCTACCAAAATTCGATTTTTTGACTGAAAACATAAAAGTCCATTTTCTGGCTAAACTATAGGCCCTAGGGCGAAAATAATGAATATCTGTTATCACTTTTATTTCCTACCAAATTTCGATATTTTGAGTGGAAACCTAAAAGACCATTTTCTGGGTAAACTATAGGCCCTAGGGCTAAAACAATGAAAATCTGTGATCACTTTTATTTCCCACCAAAATTCGATTTTTTGACTGAAAACATAAAAGTCCATTTTCTGGCTAAACTGTAGGCCCTAAGGCGAAAACAATGAAAATCTGTGATCACTTTTATTTCCTACCAAAATTCGATATTTTGAGTGAAAACGTAAAAGTCCATTTTCTGGTTAAACTATAGGCCCTAGGCCAAAAACGATGAAAATCTGAGATCACTCTTATTTCCTACCAAATTTCGATATTTTGAGTGAAAACGTAAAAGTCCATTTTCTGGCTAAACTATAGGCCCTAGGGCGAAAACAATGAAAATCTGTGATCACTTTTATTTCCTACCAAAATTCGATTTTTTGACTGAAAACATAAAAGTCCATTTTCTGGCTAAACTGTAGGCCCTAAGGCGAAAACAATGAAAATCTGTGATCACTTTTATTTCCTACCAAAATTCGATGTTTTGAGTGAAAACGTAAAAGTCCATTTTCTGGTTAAACTATAGGCCCTAGGCCAAAAACGATGAAAATCTGAGATCACTTTTATTTCCTACCAAAATTTGATTTTTTGAGTGAAAACTTAAAAATCCATTTTCTGGCTAAACTATAGGCCCTAGGGCGAAAACAATAAAAATCTGTGATCACTTTTATTTCCTACCAAAATTCGATTTTTTGACTGAAAACATAAAAGTCCATTTTCTGGTTAAACTGTAGGCCCTAGGCCAAAAACGATGAAAATCTGTGATCACTTTTATTTCCTACCAAAATTTGATTTTTTGAGTGAAAACTTAAAAATCCATTTTCTGGCTAAACTATAGGCCCTAGGGCGAAAAACAATGAAAATCTGTGATCACTTTTATTTCCTACCAAATTTCGATTTTTTGAGTGGAAACTTAAAAGTGCATTTTCTGGCTAAACTACAGGCCCTAGGGCGAAAACAATGAAAATCTGTGATCACTTTTATTTCCTACCAAATTTCAATTTTTTTGAGAGGAAACATAAAAGTCCATTTTCTGGCCCTAGGGCGAAAACAATGAAAATCTGTAATCACTTTTATTTCCTACCAAAATTCGGTATTTTGAGTGAAAACATAAAAGTCCATTTTCTGGTTAAACAATAGGCCTTAGGCCAAAAACGATGAAAATCTGAGATCACTTTTATTTCCTACCAAAATTTGATTTTTTGAGTGAAAACTTAAAAATCCATTTTCTGGCTAAACTATAGGCCCTAGGGCGAAAACAATGAAAATCTGTGATCACTTTTACTTCCTACCAAATTTCGATTTTTTGAGTGGAAACTTAAAAGTCCATTTTCTGGCTAAACTACAGGCCCTAGGGCGAAAACAATGAAAATCTGTGATCACTTTTATTTCCTACCAAAATTCGGTATTTAGAGTGAAAACATAAAAGTCCATTTGCTGGCTAAACTATAGGCCCTAGGGCGAAAACAATGAAAATCTCTGATCACTTTTATTTCCTACCAAAATTCGATTTTTTAGAGAAAATAATTTAGCCATTTCCTGGCTAAATTATAGGCCCTAGGGCGAAAACAATGAAAATCTGTGATCACTTTTATTTCCTACCAAAATTCAATTTTTTGAGTAAAACATAAAAGTCCATTTTCTGGCTAAACTAGGCCCTAGGGCGAAAACAATGAAAATCTGTGATCACTTTTACTTCCTACCAAAATTCGATTTTTTAAGAGAAAACATAAAAGTCCATTTTCTGGCTAAACTATAGGCCCTAGGGCGAAAACAATGAAAATCTGTGATCACTTTATTTCCTACCAAAATTCGATTTTTCGAGTAAAGCATAAAAGTCCATTTTCCGGCTAAACTATAGGCCCTAGTCCAAAGACCATGAAAATCTGTGATCACTTTTATTTCCTAACAAAATTCGATTTTTGAGTGGAAATTCGATTTTTTTATTGAAAACATAAAAGTCCATTTTCTGGCTAAACTATAGGCCCTAGGGCGGAAACAATGCAAATCTGTGATCACTTTTATTTCGTACCAAATTTCGATATTTTGAGTGGAAACATAAAAGTCCATTTTCTGGCTAAACTATAGGCCCTAGGCCAAAAACGATGAAAATCTGTGATCACTTTTATTTCCTACCAAAATTCGATATTTTGAGTGAAAACATAAAAGTCCATTTTCTGGCTAAACTGTAGGCCCTAGGGCGAAAATAATGAAAATCTGTGATTATTTTTATTTTCTACCAAAATTCGATATTTTGAGTGAAAACGTAAAAGTCCATTTTCTGGCTAAACTATAGGCCCTAGGGCGAAAACAATGAAAATCTGTGGTCAGTTTTATTTCCTACCAAATTTCGATTTTTTTAGTGGAAACATAAAAGTCCATTTTCTGGTTAAACTATAGGCCCTAGGGAGAAAACAATGAAAATCTGTGATCACTTTTATTTCCTACCAAAATTCGATATTTTGAGTGAAATCATAAAAGTCCATTTTCTGGCCCTACGCCAAAAATGATGAAAATCTGTGATCACTTTTATTTCCTACCAAAATTTGATTTTTTGAGTGAAAACTTAAAAATCCATTTTCTGGCTAAACTATAGGCCCTAGGGCGAAAACAATGAAAATCTGTGATCACTTTTATTTCCTACCAAAATTCGATATTTTGAGTGAAACATAAAAGTCCATTTCTGGTTAAACTAGGCCCTAGGCCAAAAACGATGAAAATCTGTGATCACTTTTATTTCCTACCAAAATTTGATTTTTTGAGTGAAAACTTAAAAATCCATTTTCTGGCTAAACTATAGGCCCTAGGGCGAAAACAATGAAAATCTGTGATCACTTTTATTTCCTACCAAAATTCGACTTTTGAGTGGTAACATAAAAGTCTATCTGTGATCACTTTTATTTCCTACCAAAACTCGATATTTTGAGTGAAAACATAAGAGTCCATTTTCTGACTAAACTATAGGCCCTAGGCCAAAAACTGTGAAAATCTGTGATCACTTTTATTTCCTACCAAAATTCGATATTTTGAGTGAAAACATAAAAGTCCATTTTCAGGCTAAACTATAGGCCCTAGGCCAAAAGCGATGAAAATCTGTGATCACTTTTATTTCCTACCAAAATTCGATTTTTTGAGTGAAAACATAAAAGTCCATTTTCTGGCTAAACTATAGGCTCTAGCCCAAAGACCATGAAAATCTGTGATCACTTTTATTTCCCGACAAAATTCGATATTTTGAGTGAAAACGTAAAAGTCCATTTTCTGGCTAAACTATAGGCCCTAGGGCGAAAACAATGAAAATCTGTGATCACTTTTATTTCCTACCAAAATTCGATTTTTTGAGTAAAACATAAAAGTCCATTTTCTGGCTAAACTATAGGCCCTAGGGCGAAAACAATGAAAATCTGTGATCACTTTTATTACCTACCAAAATTCGATGTTTGTCGATGTTTAATCCCATCTGAACTTTAAATTCTTCTTGGATTCTTCTTTTTTCCGCAGCTCTCAGTAGAGAATTCCTTTATTTTATGCAAATGGGCTCCAGTGCATTTATTTCATCTTTTAGATATTCCACTAAATCTTTTGTTGTTTTCTTTGACTCCTTTATATATTCAAATCCAATGGGTCTACAAAAATTTTTTGAACTCGGAGTTGTATTGATCCATATATCTTCAAATGAATTTCCGATGCTTGACGATGATGGATTAAGGGAATATGAACGAATTCGTAATGGCACTAATGATGACATCCACTTTTGTAGTCTAATGTCCGACTTCCACAAGCTTGTTTGTATTCTGGAAGTGCTGATAAACCGTCACATCCCCACTTACACATTAAGACAACATCACAGTTATGAGTTTTCCTTAGTTGGTCTTCTGAAAAGTCTGACACAATTCTTGATGCTGTGTTTTCGAGCAAAGATGATATATCAATACAAGCTTCCACATCATTAACAGCAATAGGTGATGGTAGGATAGTTTGTTTTTTTTTCCTGGATCGCCTTGTATGATGGTAATATATTGTGTCCTTTTTCATGCAGAGCTTTACTTAATATTTGGTACTTATTTCGACTGAGACCCAGTTCCAACATAAGCGCTATTGCTTCCTCTTCAGTAAAATTTGATTGTGATGTTGGAGTTGGTATACTTTCCACAATTCGCTTAAGTCGTTTTGGTGATGCATTAGGAAGAATAGTTGCAATATGTACGGAATCCATAGGATGGTTTTCCTTTTTCAGCATTTCGTTAAATGTATCAGCAATTTCCTCATTTGAGATTGAAAAAAGTTTTTTTGTGGCCCTCTTTTTTTTTGACCTTGAACATAAGTCTTCGTATGACTTGCAAGGCGCTCCTGTTGATGTGTTGTAAGTTGAGATTTCCGTAGTAGTTTCCATCCAACTACAAAATTTTAATCGAAATTTCTTTTGATTTCCATTCACAGACTTACTTTTTACATCAAAAAGTTTTAAAAAGTTTTCAATTTTTGAAGATACACTCCATAAAACGGAACACAACTCTTCGTACTTTAATGTAATCTTCATTGTAGATTTATTAAATATGGTACTTAAAATAGTCTTTAGTAAAATAATTAACTAAATAATTTTTAAAAATTGTCCAAATATTTTATTCAACACCAAATGTATGTTCTGTCATACTTAATACTAAAATATGAAAAAGATGAAATATGACATAGGTTTAAATGAACATATTTTTGAATGTAATTGAGATATTGGCTTGAAATTTTTGTAAAGGGTCGAGAATTTCCATATCTAACTAAAAAATGATATTAAGGGATAAATATGGACTAAATTGTTGTAGCTATCTGCGACCCTATTAAAATGTTGATATAAATCATAGTTTTAGAAATTAAACAAATATGTAATATATGACAAAATCTTTATTTATGAACAAAACTCAATGAAATTTTCAACGCTTGTTAAATTTGTCATTTTAAATAAGAAAATGTAAAAAAAATTGAAAAGGTCAAAGGGCATCCCGCAATTCCCAAAAATAGGAATGAAAATCCCAAAAATGGGATTTTTTCCTTTTTTGCCCATAGGGTCCACATTTCTTTCAGGGCTGGGAAAATACTTTTGGAGTAAATAGAAAACATATTGAGGTTTCCAAAACTGCTTTCAGTTTTCTGATCCCAGCTTTGGGATTTTAGAACATGTCGCCCAAAGTTGAAGTTTTGATAAAAAATAGGTCATATTCGGAAGGACGCAGTGGCAACATTTTCAAAAAATAGGACAAGTTTTTTACGCCAAAGCGTTCTGCATAAAGATACCTTTTAGAAAACTATAAAATTGTTATATGTTCTTAAAGAAAATTTTATTTTATTAATAAAAGAGTTAAGACACATTTTTGGCAAAAAAACGCCAAAAATCTAAAATTTTTTGAATTTTTAAATTATAAAACGTATATTTTTAGATCTGTAAATGATATTGATTTGAAATTTTTTGTATATTATTGGAAATTTTGTTGTCTAACTAACAAGAAAAAATTGAGTCCATTTGATCCAAAATTACGCCCGGTATTCAAAAAAAGACGGACCAAGGTATGGTAAATTTTGTATCACTAAATGTTTAAATGCCTATAACTCGGATATTATAAGAGATAAGTAGTATGTCCAAGCATGTGATCTCGTCGAGCGCTTTCAGAAAATATAAAAATCTTTGTATTTGGATGAAAAACAAAAAAATGGCACGAGTTTAAAAATTTTACATGTCGTAGGTACCCTACTTTGAGCCGCCACAGCACCGTCCCTGGGGCATCTGCGGGGTTCATCTTCAAAACTTAAACTCGAATACTCCTTGGCTACGCTCACGCCAAATTTTATCCCGATCGGATCAGCCGTTTAGAAATGCCAGATTTATTTCCAAAAAATTTCCATTCTGCCCCACTGTGCGTAGGTACTCTTATAATGACTTACATAAGTTTTGCCGTTTTATTTTCACATTTTATTGGATCGCGATAGTAACTGTTTTCTACATACGCAGAAAGAAAATAGTTCTTCTGAAAACCATTATTGGACGCACAATAAAACAACTAAGCAATGGGTTTTGAATACGACAACGAAGTAGTAAGCAAGATGTCCAATGCAAGTTTTTGCTGGGTTAATATACACTTTTTCAAACTGGAACAAAAACGCCCAACTGTAGCAATATATCCCCTTAGTAATAATTACAATATCTATAGCTCAATATTTCATTATATTATTCCTATATTTACTATTTGGTGTCTGCATGTGTCAAAATATTGCCTTTAGTCCCAAAATTCAAGCAATTTAAGTAACCACCACCCCCACATTTTTTTCACTATTTATTTGTCAGGTTGTCATTGTCAGTCAGAGCATAACAACATCATAATTATTGTTGTCCTTTCGTCCTTATCATGGTCATAGTCATCATTTAGTTGTAAGTTAGTGTGTGTGTGTGTGTGTGTTTCTCAATGTACATGAAATGACTGAAGTTTACTTGACAGTTTTACTAATTTTGTCATCGATTGTTTAAATATTTACGCAGTGTAACAAGTGGCATTAATGTCTGCAAAAAATAAAGTGTGTTATGGAATCAAGTTATTTTTGTAGCAACAAATGTTGTAAATTTAGTCTACCAGAAGAGAATGATGTTTTTTTTATTGTTGTTTCGTCATTAAACATAATAATTGAGTCATGTTTTTCTAGGTATTGTATGACTATGTGGCAGACATGCTTGGATAGAATTAATTTCAATGTTCGTTACTAAAGGTAAAATACATAAGTGGGGATATTGTATTTTGAAGAAAGGCTAAAAAGTTAATTTTATTGTTAAGCTTCTTTAAGAGGAATTTCTAAGATCTTTATTTAGAATTCTGAGAATTTTTTTATTTATAAATAATATAAGTATTAATTAAAATAAATAATTACTAATTTAAACGTTTGGATGATAAAATTTTTATTGTGAACATGTTTCACGTGGGACTCTATATGAAAATTGAAGTCAAATGTGTTCAGATTTTGATCATTGATCGAGATTTTGATAGTCTATTGGAGATTGTTGGACCAGAGATCAGTCAATAATAAATTATTTTTCAGTGCCCATTTAATCTGGGAGTTGCTGATCAGAGACCAATAGATCATAGATTAAACGATCA
>NW_023996622.1:0-34958 GCF_015586225.1 Lucilia sericata | reverse complement strand
ATTTGTCACTTAAAAAACATTAGGTAGGCATGTTATATATTTAATTTTCTTATTAGAAATCCCGGAATTCCCTAAAAAGTTTAAAAAAATCCAAAAATGAGATTTTTTGGTTTTTTGCCTATTATATCCATACCAGGGGCGGGGTTATCGAAACCCGTTACAAAATGATTTAGAACATATTGGGTCATATAAAACAGGTCACTATAATTTGATATCGACTATGCGATTTGAGAATTTTTGCTCAAAATTGAATTTTCCATAAAAAATAGGGTTTTTTTGGATGGACCTGGTCCCCTCGGTATCAAAAATTTTTAGGTTTTGTTTCATTATCGTATTTTATGTTAAAGTCAGCTTTACCAAAAAGTATAAATTCTATATACATCTTCTTAGAAACTTTTTAGATAACTTAACAAGAAAAAGATACTTTTTCTCAAAAAAAAAAAAAATGGCAAAAAAATCGCCTTTTTTTAATTTTTTAAATTAAAATGCCTATAACTTTGGACTCAGTCATGATTTTACATAACTCTTTCACTGCTTAATATATAAACTTGTTGTTAAGCGAATAAAAAAAATGGTGAAAATCGGGAATATTTGGACCCGCTATTATCAAAAAACTAAAGTAAGGACGGTAAAAATTTAAAAATTTTAATTTTCAAATGCGAATATCTCCTAAACTATAAGAGATAATTTACTGCTACGACGACATGAAGAAATAGGATCGTTTTAAAAATTTAACATAGCCGAGGTGTCCTAATTTGAGGACCCCCCGCGTTTATTAAATATAGAACAATAATTCTACCGATCTATCAATATGACCAATTTGTAAAAACACACATTATGCAACAAATTATATACCATATTAAAGTGCAATCATAATGCTTTAAAATGATGCATAAATTACTGTCATAGCATGAAAACTGTCAATGTTATTTGCAACCATATCGAAACCTCAACTACCTACCGCGTTTTTAAACATAGAACAATAATTCTACCGATCTATCCAACTGGCCATTTTCTAAAAATATATTATGGAATAAATTATATACCAAAGCAAATGGCAACTAAAATGCAATAAAAAGATATATAAACGACTGTTATAACATGAAAACTATAAAAGTGATTTGTAACCATATCGGAGCCTTAAATTACCGCATTTTTGAACCAGTACCAATAAATATACCGATCTATCCAATTATTGTAAAAATTCATTATGCCTCAAATTATACACTAAAATAAAGTGCAACTGTAATGCTTTAAAATGATGCATAAACTATTGCCCTAGCATGAAAAACTGTCAAAGTTATTCACAACCATATCGGAACCTCAAATTACCGCGTTTTTAAACATAGAACAATAATTCTACCGATCCATCAAATTGACCATTTTTTAGACGAACACATTATGCCACAAATGATATACCAAATTAAAGTGCAATCATAATGCTCTAAAATGATGCATAAATGACTGTTATAGCATGGAAACTGTCAAAGTTATTCTCAACCATATCGGAACCTCAAATTACCGCCTTTTCAAACCTGGGAAAATACTCTACCGATCTATCCAATTAGCCATTTTCTAAAAATACATTATGCAATAAATTATAAACCAAAACAAATGGCAATTTTAATGCTTTAAAATGGTGCATAAACGGGGAATTCCGGGAATTTCTAATAAGAAAATTCGAAATTTTTATTTAATTTTGGATTTTGAGTAAAAAAATCTACCTAATTGTTAAATTTCATCAAAAAAATATTCATAAATAAATTTTTATTGCAATTTGAAAAATTTATATCTTCGCAAAAACTGAATTTAAAAACATTTTTTAATTTTTTTTAAAAAAAGTATTCCGCGAATTTAATTTTCAAAAGTTTTATACAGTTTTGAAAAATAGACAAAATTACCTCTCCATTTATATATAACATGCCTACGTAATGTTTTTTAAGTGACAAATTAATGTTTTTTAAGTGACAAATTAATTAAAACTCAACATCTTTTAGAAAATTTACCTAGCACTATTATTTTCATCCATAAGGTTAACTTTTAAATTTGTTACATATATGGATGAAAATAATAGTGCTAGGTAAATTTTCTAAAAGATGTTGAGTTTTAATTAATTTGTCACTTAAAAAACATTAGGTAGGCATGTTATATATTTAATTTTCTTATAGAAATCCCGGAATTCCCTAAAAAGTTTAAAAAAATCCCAAAAATGAGATTTTTTGGTTTTTTGTCTATTATATCCATACCAGGGGCGGGGTTATCGAAACCCGTTACAAAATGATTTAGAACATATTGGGTCATATAAAACAGGTCACCATAATTTGATATCGACTATGCGATTTGAGAATTTTTGCTCAAAATTGAATTTTCCATAAAAAATAGGGTTTTTTTGGATGGACCTGGTCCCCTCGGTATCAAAAATTTTTAGGTTTTGTTTCATTTATCGTATTTTATGTAAAGTCAGCTTTACAAAAAGTATAAATTCTACATACATCTTCTTAGAAACTTTTTAGATAACTTAACAAGAAAAAGATACTTTTTTCTCAAAAAAAAATGGCAAAAAATCGCCTTTTTTTAATTTTTTAAATTAAAATGCCTATAACTTTGGACTCAGTCATGATTTTTACATAACTCTTTCACTGCTTGATATATAAACTTGTTGTTAAGCGAATAAAAAAAATGGTGAAAATCGGGAATATTTGGACCCGCTATTATCAAAAAACTAAAGTAAGGACGGTAAAATTTAAAAATTTTAATTTTCAAATGCGAATATCTCCTAAACTATAAGAGATAATTTACTGCTACGACGACATGAAGAAATAGGATCGTTTTAAAAATTTAACATAGCCGAGGTGTCCTAATTTGAGGACCCCCGCCGGGCCCTGGTTGGCCTATAAGGTCCAATTCAAAACCTAAACTCGACAACACCTCCTCTTTGTGCATACCAAATTTCATCAAAATCGGATTAACCGTTTAGAAGTTACCGAATTATTTCCCTCTTTTTTTTCCTATACCACTGTGCGACTGTTATAACATGAAAACTATACAAGTAATTTGCAACCATATCGGAGCCTTAAATTACCTGTACCAATAAATATACCGATCTATCCAATTTTTGTAAAAATACATTATGCCACAAATTATACACCAAAACAAGGTGCAACTGTAATGCTTTAAAATGATTATCATAGCATGAAAACTGTCAAAGTTATTCACAACCATATCGGAACCTCAAATTACCGTGTTTTTAAACTTGGGAAATAATTCTACCGATTTATCCAATTGGCCATTTTCTAAAAATACGTTATGCAATAAATTATATACCAAAACAAATGGCAATTTTAATGCTTTAAAATGGTGCATAAACGACTGTCCTAGCACGAAAACTGCCAAAGTTAATTGCAACCATATCGGAACCTCAGATTACTGCGTTTATTAAACATAGAACAATAATTCTACCGATCTATCAAATTGACCAATTAGTAAAAACACA
Organism: Lucilia sericata; assembly: GCF_015586225.1. Lineage (NCBI taxonomy): Eukaryota > Metazoa > Arthropoda > Insecta > Diptera > Calliphoridae > Lucilia > Lucilia sericata. Next base: position 31,465 of record NW_023996622.1, on the reverse strand, counting down.
CATTATGCTACAAATTATATATCATAATGCTTTAAAATGAAGCATAAATGACTGTCATAGCATGAAAACTGTCAATGTTATTTGCAACCATATCGGAACCTCAAATTACCGCCTTTTTAAACCTGGGAAAATAATTCTACCGATCTATCCAATTGGCCATTTTCTAAAAATATATTATGCAATAAATTATATACCAAAACAAATGGCAACTATAATGCAATAAAAATATATATAAACGACTGTTATAACATGAAAACTATAAAAGTTATTTGTAACCATATCGGAGCCTTGAATTACCGCATTTTTAAACCTGTACCAATAAATATACCGATCTATCCAATTTTTGTAAAAATTCATTATGCCACAAATTATACACCAAAACAAAGTGCAACTGTAATGCTTTAAACTGATGCATAAACGATTGTCCTGGCATGAAAACTGTCAAAGTTATTTGCAACCATATCGGAACCTCAAATCACAGCGTTTTTAAACATAGAACAACAATTCTACCGATCCATCAAATTTACAATTTTTTAGAAGAACACATTTTGCCACAAATGATATACCAAGTTAAAGTACAATCGTAATGCTTTAAAATGATGCATAAATGACTGTCATAGCATGAAAACTGTCAATGTTATTTGCAACCATATCGGAACCTCAAATTACCGCCTTTTCAAACCTGGGAAAATAATTCTACCGATCTATCCAATTGGCCATTTTCTAAAAATATATTATGCAATAAATTATATACCAAAACAAATGGCAACTATAATGCAATAAAAAGATATATAAACGACTGTTATAACATGAAAACTATAAAAGTTATTCACAACCATATCGGAACCTCAAATTACCGCCTTTTTAAACCTGGGAAAATAATTCTACCGATCTATCCAATTGGCCATTTTCTAAACATACATTATGCAATAAATTATATACCAAAACTAATGGCAATTTTAATGCTTTAAAATGGTGCATAAAAGCCTGTCCTAGCACGAAAACTGCCAAAGTTAATTGCAACCATATCGGAACCTCAGATTACAGCGTTTATTAAACATAGAACAACAATTTTACCGATCTATCCAATTGGCCATTTTCTAAAAATACATTATGCAATAAATTATATACCAAAACAAATGGCAATTTTAATGTTTTAAAATGGTGCATAAATGACTGTCCTAGCACGAAAACTGCCAAAGTTAATTGCAACTATATCGAAACCTCAGATTACAGCGTTTATTAAACATGGAACAATAATTCTACCGATCTACCAAATTGACCAATTTGTAAAAACACACATTATGCAACAAATTATATACCATATTAAAGTGCAATCAGAATGCTTTAAAATGATGCATAAATTACTGTCATATCATGAAAACTGTCAATGTTATTTGCAGCCATATCGGAACCTCAAACTACCGCGTTTTTAAAGCTGTGAAAATATTTCTACCGATCTATCCAATTGGCGATTTTCTAAAAATATATTATGGAATAAATTATATACCAAAGCAAATGGCAATTATAATGCAACAAAAAGATATATAAACGACTGTTATAACATGAAAACTATAAAAGTTATTTGCAACCATATCGGAGCCTTAAATTACCGCATTTTTGAACCTGTACAAATAAATTCATTATGCCACAAATTATACACCAAAATAAAGTGCAACTGTAATGCTTTAAAATGACTATTGCCCTGGCATGAAAACTGTCAAAGTTATTTGCAACCATATCGGAACCTCAAATTACCGTGTTTTTAAACATAGAACAATAATTCTACCGATCCATCAAATTGACCATTTTTAGACGAACACATTATGCCACAAATGATATACCAAATTAAAGTGCAATCATAATGCTCTAAAATGATGCATAAATGACTGTCATAGCATGAAAACTGTCAAAGTTATTCACAACCATATCGGAACCTCAAATTACCGCCTTTTTAAAACTGGGAAAATAATTCTACCGATCCACAGTGGGGCAGAATCGGAATTTTTTGGAAATAAATCTGGCATTTCTAAACGGCTGATCCGATCGGTGAGCGTGAGCGTAGCCAAGGAGTATTCGAGTTTAAGTTTTGAACATGAACCCTGCAGATGCCCCAGTGACGGCGCTGTGGCGGCTCAAAATAGGGTACCTACGACATGTAAAATTTTTAAACTCGTGCCATTTTTTTGTTTTTCACCCAAATACAAAGATTTTTATATTTTCTGAAAGCGACGAGATCTTGAAAAAACATGCTTGGATATACTACTTATCTCTTATAATATCCGAGTTATAGGCATTTAAAAATTTAGTGATACAACATTTACCATACCTTGGTCCGCCTTTTTTTGAATACCGGGCGTAATTTTTTCTTGTTAGTTAGACAACAAAATTTCCAATAATATATAAAAAATTTCAGATCAATATCATTTACAGATCCAAAAATATACGTTTTTTAATTTAAAGATTCAAAAAATTTTAGATTTTTGCCGTTTTTTTTGCCAAAAATGTGTCTTAACTCTTTTATTAATAAAATAAAATTTTCTTTAAGAACATATAACAATTTTATAGTTTTCTAAAAAGTATCTTTACGCAGAACGCTTTGGCGTAAAAAACTTGTCCTATTTTTTGAAAATGTTGCCACTGCGTCCTTCCGAATATGACCTATTTTTTATCAAAACTTCAACTTTGGGCGACATGTTCTAAAATCCCAAAGCTGGGATCAGAAAACTGAAAGCAGATTTAGAAACCTCAATATGTTTTCTATTTACTCCAAAAGTATTTTCCCAGTCCTGAAAGAAATGTGGACCCTATGGGCAAAAATGTAAAAAATCCCATTTTTGGGATTTTCATTCCTATTTTTGGGAATTGCGGGATGCCCTTTGACCTTTTCAATTTGTTTTTTTGCATTTTCTTATTTGAAGTGACAAAATTTAACAAGCGTTGAGTTTTGTTCATAAATAAAGATTTTGTCTTATATTACATATTTGTTAAATTTCTAAAACTATGATTTATATCAAAATTTTAATAGGGTCGCAGATAGCTACAACAATTTAGTCCATATTTATCCCTTATTATCATTTTATAGTTAGATATGGAAATTCTCGACCCTTTACAAAAAATTTCAAGCCAATATCTCAAATACATTCAAAAATATGTTCATTTAAACCTGTGTCCTTTAATTTCATATTTTTCATATTTTAGTATTAAGTATGACAGAACATACATTTGGTGTTGAATAAAATATTTGGACAATTTTTAAAAATTATTTAGTTAATTATTTTATTAAAGACTATAACATTGTATATACAATAAAAAAAATTATAATTTTATTATGAGCCACGCACAACAACACCTAAATCACCCCACACAAACCACCTTTCCCGCCCACCGAAATATAAAACACAATTTAATACAATATCATCAGTTAGTATAATAGCTTTTTTTATTTGAACTGTTTATCTTAAACATAATACAATTAATTCTTACAACCTACTTATATAGTTAATTCCTAACACTACTTATTTTCTATAAAATAATCTGTCATATCGGTATACATATCCAGAAGGTAATATAAGTCCTTTAAATCTTCCTTGTTTTGAGAAGATAGAGTTTCATAACAAATCCATCTTTTTCGCATAGTTGAAAGAACAGGATCAGAAGATAGAAGTAAACTATTAAAAATATCTTCATTCTGTGATTGCCTGGAGCATTTTCTTGAGCTGAATAGTTGAACATGCTTAAAATCTCGATTCCTCGCTTCCTGGGCTTCTTCTGTTAACTTTCCAAGTGGAAGAATATTCGATTCAATTATTATTTGACCATGACACAATACTTTGTGTACTGTTGGTGTTAGTTCCCTCCATGGATACAGAGATACAAGTAATTTAGAAATTTCAGATGTATATTCCCCAAATCGATTTCCATTAATTTTATGTTTACTATTCAGTGCCAGTGCAGCTCTCAGTTCTTTCAATTCTTCATTATTTTTTGTTGATTTAGTAAGATTCTCTGGCACACTTCTATATTTGAGGTCGTATGCTATGTGTAAAAAGTAATCCAAAAATCGTATTCTGGCATGAAGTGGTGAAATTCCGAAAGACAAGACTTTTTCATTAATACTTCTGCTTTTGTTTAGATTTGAGAATTGCGACTTTTTCTCATTACATATTGAGCATCTCCAGAAGGAAGAAGTTTCTGTTATGGCATTGCTGACCTTTCCATCAATCATTGTTAAGCTTAGCTGATATGATACGTTAATAGAGAATTCCTTTATTTTTATGCAAATGGGCTCCAGTGCATTTATTTCATCTTTTAAATATTCCACTAAATCTTTTGTTGTTTTCTTTGACTCCTTTATATATTCAAATCCAATGGGTCTACAAACATTTTTTGAACCCGGAGTTGTATTGTATCCATATATCTTCTAATGAATTTCCGATGCTTGACGATGATGGATTAAGGGAATATGAACGAATTCGTAATGGCACTAATGATGACATAAATACACTTTTGTAGTCTGCTAATGTCCGACTTCCACAAGCTTGTTTGTATTCTGGAAGTACTGATAAACCGTCACATCCCCACTTACACATTAAGACAACATCACAGTTGTGAATTTTCCTTAGTTGGTCTTCTGAAAAGTCTGACACAATTCTTGATGCTGTGTTTTCGAGCAAAGATGATATATCAATACAAGCTTCCACATCATTAACAGCAATAGGTGATGGTAGGATAGTTTGTTTTTTTCCTGGATCGTAAGTGGATCCAAAGTAAAAAATTACGAATTGTCTACCTATTAACATTTAGGACTATATTACTATAACCTGTAATTCAGTCATTGATATTTCTTATTAGTGAACGAATCGAAATTATCATTACCTGTATATTTTTACCTACACGATCATAAACGAAACAGAACGAAATGATCTGTCGAAAAAAATTTAGGTAAAAAATAGTTATAAATTTCTGAAAATTTAAGCATAATAGGACCTTTCAATTATAAGAATAAGCAAACAAATAGAAAATAGGTAAATATAAGATTTAAATATGTTTATATGAGTTTAAAAATTTTACATGTTGTAGGTACCCTATTTTGAGCCGCCACAGCGCCGTCCCTGGGGCATCTGCAGGGACATCTTAGAAATGCCAGATTTATTTCCAAAAATTCCGATTCTGCCCCACTGTGCGATCTATCCAATTGGCCATTTTCTAAAAATACATTATGCAATAAATTATATACCAAAATAAATGGCAATTTTAATGCTTTAAAATGGTGCATAAACGACTGTCATAGCATGAAAACTGTCAATGTTATTTGCAACCATATCGGAACCTCAAATTACCGCCTTTTTAAAGCTGTGAAAATAATTCTACCGTTCTATCCAATTGGCCATTTTCTAAAAATATATTATGCAATAAATTATATACCAAAACAAATGGCAACTATAATGCAATAAAAAGATATATAAACGACTGTTATAACATGAAAGCTATAAAAGTTATTTGCAACCATATCGTAGCCTTGAATTACCGCACTTTTAAACATGTACCAATAAGTATACCGATCTATCCAATTTTTGTAAAAATTCATTATGCCACAAATTATACACCAAAATAAAGTGCAACTGTAATGCTTTAAAATGATGCATAAACTATTGCTGTTCGTTGTGACCACTGTGCTAGCTAATGGCAGAGTGATCATATTGCAAAAGCAGCAAAAGCGACAGCAGAAAAGGTCTGTGTCGAATGCAGCGATTTAAAAAATGCGCCGACAGAAGCAGCAGACTTAATATTTGTCGACTGCGTATTATTATATATATGAAGATTTGTGTATTATTTTGCCTTACCTACTTATATATGAAAAATTACTTGTTATTAATTTTACAATAACAAACATTAAGCAAAATATTAATATTCTTTTATAACGGTGCAGCTCACTATATATTTTAATAATCTTAATTATGAAGTTTATTTTGTCGCTCTTGACCTCTGCTTTTAAGAATTTTTGATTTTGTATTTTTTATAGTCGCATTGCATCAGTCAAATAAATAACTTGTAAAACCTTTAAAAATTTGTCGTTTTTTCGTTTAAATATTTGAAACAGCATGTAAAAAAGCTTACAGGCTCAATCATTGGTGACCCCGACGTGATGCAATAGGTTGTCGTGGTTTAAATCAATTCAGATTTATAACCAAATTTAATACTTTCGAATTCAATAAAATATCATCATCATGTCTGATAAAAATTCTTCGAATTCAGAAAATGAAGACTCTATTATCTCAAAACATTTAGCTAAGATATTAATAATCGCCTAAGTTCAGACGAGTTACATAATATGGATGATGTCGATCTTTCTGTTCGCCTTGATTACGTAGAAAGTCTGTTATCCCATTTCGAACAGGCTATTTCGGTTTTTGAAGAAAAATGTGAAGGTGATATAGACAGCAATATACGTCAAAATTTCATGACATCGTATTTTGAAATTAAAGCGCGAATAAAACGTAAGGTTAATGTTACTCGTTCTACCCCCCCATTCTTCAACTGTTCGCCAATTTTCGATGGAGTTAAAAATACCCCAGTTTAGTGGTTCGTATACAGAGTGGCCTGACTTTTTTGCAATGTTCACAACAGTAATAGCAAACGATGTGGACTTAAGCAAAATAGAGAAGTTTAGTGGGAGCTGCTCTGGATACAGTATCATCGTTAGATCCCACTGAGGCTAATTATGATAAGGCTGTTATATTGTTAAAGAACCGTTTTGATAACAAGTTAATAAATTTTCAGGCACACATTAAGGAGATTTTTGGGCTGAAGGGTGTTGACAAGAGTTCGGCTTCAAGTTTGCGGCAATTAAGCGATAAACTTAATGCTTATATGAGGGCTCTCGATGTGGTCTTAAGCAAAATAGAGAAGTTTAGTGGGAGCTGCTCTGGATACAGTGTCATCGTTAGATCCTACTGAGGCTAATTATGATAAGGCTGTTATATTGTTAAAGAACCGTTTTGATAACAAGTTAATAAATTTTCAGGCACACATTAAGGAGATTTTTGGGCTGAAAGGTGTTGACAAGGGTTCGGCTTCAAGTTTGCGGCAATTAAGCGATAAACTTAATGCTCATATGAGGGCTCTCGAAACTATTTACTCTCGGGAACAAATCGCTGATGGTCTTTTAATACATATTGTTAATTCAAAACTACACTCACAATCACAAACAAAGTGGGAAGAAGGATTGCAAACTGATCAATTTGCTATTTTTGTGATGCAAAAGATCATTACATAACTAACTGTTCTCGTTTTGCAAATCTTTCGCCAGTATTACGTTTTAAAGAAGCAAAGAAATTAAATTTATGTCTTAACTGTTTAAGAAAGGGACACAGACTTTTGAAATGTAAGTTCGGCACTTGTCGTTATTGTTCAATGAAACATAACTCATTGTTGCACATGGAAAGTAACAGTATAGAACAAAATGAAACTACACGCCTGCTCCAAACTGAGGCCCAGGAAAAGGCAAATGAAGGTCCAAAGTCGTTACAAACCCAATCTACCCTCGTTTCGTCGTCAAAGTCCAATGTCACACCTGAAGCTCTGTAAACTCCAAACGGTAATAATGTGTTTTTAGCCACTGCCATAATTCTAGTAAAGAACAAGTTTGGTATTTTTGTACCTTGTCGAGCAATTTTCGACTCTGCATCGCAATTGAATTTTATTACTACTCGTTTCGCAAAACAATTGCAGTTAAAAGTTAAACAATCGTGTGTATCAATTTCCGGCATTGGAGACGGTAATTTTATTGCAGATAAATCGGCCAATGTGGTCATTAAATCGTGTCACAGTAATTATTTACTATCATTTGCTGCTGTTATTATACCAACAATTACTGAATATCAGCCAAACACAAAATTCGACGTAAATAAGTTCCAAATTCCCAGTAATATTAATTTGGCGGACCCAAATTTTTATAAGTGTGGCCGAATAGACATTTTAATTGGCGTTAGCTTATTCTTCGACCTCATGAGCGTAGGGCAATTTAGAATCGGTGATAACGTGCCAATACTACAAAAAACTCAACTTGGATGGATAGTTGCTGGTGGTGGTACACCCTCATCAAATACCTTTTCGTTAACTACAGCACATACAAATGATCATGAAACAAAAACAGAATTATTAGTTGATGTTGTCAAAAATTTTTGGGAGATCGAAAATAACTTCGAAAATAATTCAAAACTTTCTACCGATGATGAATTTTGCGAGCATCATTTCCAACAAAATATATTTAGACTCCATTCTGGACAATATTCTATTAGTTTGCCGAAAAAACTAAGTATTCATGAACTTGGAGATTCGTACGAATTGGCTCGTAGGCGTTTTTTATCTCTGGAAAATAAATTAAGCAAGCATCCAGACATTAAGAGGCAGTACTTAGACTTTATGGATGAATATATTAAGTTGAAACACATGTCTTTAGTTTCAATCAGTCCTAAACAAATTAAAGCTAATTTTCTTCCCCACCACTGCGTACATAAAGAAGATAGTACAACGACGAAGCTTAGAGTTGTTTTCGACGGTTCCGTCAAAACCAGTACAGGTGTATCACTTAACGACACACAGTGGGCCAGAATGGAAATTTTTTGGAAATAAATCTGGCATTTCTAAACGGCTGATCCGATCGGGATAAAATTTGGCGTGAGCGTAGCCAAGGAGTATTCGAGTTTAAGTTTTGAAGATGAACCCTGCAGATGCCCCAGGGCTCAAAGTAGGGTACCTACGACATGTAAAATTTTTAAACTCGTGCCAATTTTTTTGTTTTTCACCCAAATACAAAGATTTTTATATTTTCTGAAAGCGACGAGATCTTGAAAAAACATGCTTGGACATACTACTTATCTCTTATAATATCCGAGTTATAGGCATTTAAAAATTTAGTGATACGAAATTTACCATACCTTGGTCCGCCTTTTTTTGAATACCGGGCGTAATTTTGGACCAAATGGACTTGTTTGTTAGACAACAAAATTTCCAATAATATATAAAAAATTTCAGATCAATATCATTTACAGATCCAAAAATATACGTTTTTTAATTTAAAGATTCAAAAAATTTTAGATTTTTTCCGTTTTTTTGCCAAAAATGTGTCTTAACTCTTTTATTAATAAAATAAAATTTTCTTTAAGAATATATAACAATTTTATAGTTTTCTAAAAGGTATTTTTACGCAGAACGCTTTGGAGTAAAAAACTTGTCCTATTTTTTGAAAATGTTGCCACTGCGTCCTTCCGAATATGACCTATTTTTTATCAAAACTTCAACTTTGGGCGACATGTTCTAAAATCCCAAAGCTGGGATCAGAAAACTGAAAGCAGTTTTGGAAACCTCAATATGTTTTCTATTTACTCCAAAAGTATTTTCCCAGCTCTGAAAGAAATGTGGACCCTATGGGCAAAAAAGTAAAAATCCTATTTTTGGGATTTTCTTTCCTATTTTTGAGAATTGCGGGATGCCCTTTGACCTTTTTAATCTTTTTTCTTATTTGAAATGACAAATTTAACAAGCGTTGAAAATTTCATTGAGTTTTGTTCATAAATAAAGATTTTGTCATATATTACATATTTGTTTAATTTCTAAAACTATGATTTATATCAACATTTTAATAGGGTCGCAGATAGCTACAACAATTTAGTCCATATTTATCCCTTAATAACTTTTTTTAGTTAGATATGGAAATTCTCGACCCTTTACAAAAAATTTCAAGCCAATATCTCAATTACATTAAAAAATATGTTCATTTAAACCTGTGTCCTTTAATTTCATCTTTTTCATATTTTTAGATTTAAGTATGACAGAACAATATTTTAAATCTTCTATTTACCTAGTTTTCTATTTGTTGCTTTATCCTTATAATTGAAAGGTCTTATTATGCTTAATTTTAAAATAATGTATAAACTATTTTTTTACATAAATTTTTTCGCCAGCTCATTTCGTTCTGTTTCGTTTATGATAATTGTAGGTAAAATATACAGGTAATGATAATTTACGATTCATTCCACTAATAAGAAATCTCAATGACTGAATTACAGGTTATTTAAGTAATTCTAGTCCTAAATGTTAATAGGTAGACAATTCGTAATTTTTTTACTTTGGAATACCTGTATCGGAAATGCCAAGCATTTGGTATATAAGTAAACTTCTTAGATTTTAGTACCATATTTAATAAATCTCCAATGAAGATTACATTTAAAGAACTACGAAGAGTTGTGTTCCATTTTATGGAGTGTATTTTCAAAAGGGCCAGAAAGAATTGAAGACATTTCAAATTATATAAAAACTACATATAGTAGAAAAGTAGACAAAACAGGCATATCAAAAATTGAAAACTTTTTGATGTAAAAAGTAAGTCTGTGGATGGAAATGAAAAGAAATTTCGATTAAAATTTTGTAGTTGGATGGAAACTACTACGGAAATCTCAACTTACAACACATCAACAGGAGCGCCTTGCAAGTCATACGAAGACTTATGTTCAAGGTCAAAAAAAAGAGGGTCACACAAAAACTTTTTTCAATCTCAAATGAGGAAATTGCTGATACATTTAACGAAATGCTGAAAAAGGAAAACCAACCTATGGATGCCGTACATATTGCAACTATTCTTCCTAATGCATCACCAAAACGACTTAAGCGAATTGTGGAAAGTATACCAACTCCAACATCACAATCAAATTTTACTGAAGAGGAAGCAATAGCGCTTATGTTGGAACTAGGTCTCAGTCGAAATAAGTATTAAGGAAAGCTCTGCATGAAAAAGGACACAATATATTACCATCATACAAGGCGATCCAGGAAAAAAAAACTATCCTACCATCACCTATTGCTGTTAATGATGTGGAAGCTTGTATTGATATATCATCTTTGCTCGAAAACACAGCATCAAGAATTGTGTAAAATTTTCAGAAGACCAACTAAGGAAAATTCATAACTGTGATGTTGTCTTAATGTGTAAGTGGGGATGTGACGGTTTATCAGCACTTCCAGAATACAAACAAGCTTGTGGAAGTCGGACATTAGCAGACTACAAAAGTGTATTTATGTCATCATTAGTGCCATTACGAATTCGTTCATATTCCCTTAATCCATCATCGTCAAGCATCGGAAATTCATTAGAAGATATATGGATCAATACAACTCCGGGTTCAAAAAATGTTTGTAGACCCATTGGATTTGAATATATAAAGGAGTCAAAGAAAACAACAAAAGATTTAGTGGAATATTTAAAAGATGAAATAAATGCACTGGAGCCCATTTGCATAAAAATAAAGGAATTCTCTATTAACGTATCATATCAGCTAAGCTTAACAATGATTGATGGAAAGGTCAGCAATGCCATAACAGAAACTTCTTCCTTCTGGAGATGCTCAATATGTAATGAGAAAAAGTCGCAATTCTCAAATATAAACAAAAGCAGAAGTATTAATGAAGAAGTCCTGTCTTTCGGAATTTCACCACTTCATGCCAGAATACGATTTTTGGATTACTTTTTACACATAGCATACGACCTCAAATATAGAAGTGTGCCAGAGAATCTTACTAAATCAACAAAAAATAATGAAGAATTGAAAGAACTGAGAGCTGCGGAAAAAAGCAGAATCCAAGAAGAATTTAAAGTTCAGATGGGATTAAACATCGACAAACCACTTCCAAGTTGCGGTAGTACAAATGACGGTAATACGGCGAGAAGGTTTTTTCGTGATTTTGAAATTACTTCAAAAATAACTGGAATCGACAAGGAGTTGCTTCGAAGAGTTAACACTATTTTAATGGCACTGAATAGTAAACATAAAATTAATGGAAATCGATTTGGGGAATATACATCTGAAATTTCTAAATTACTTGTATCTCTGTATCCATGGAGGGAACTAACACCAACAGTACACAAAGTATTGTGTCATGGTCAAATAATAATTGAATCGAATATTCTTCCACTTGGAGAGTTAACAGAAGAAGCCCAGGAAGCGAGGAATCGAGATTTTAAGCATGTTCAACTATTCAGCTCAAGAAAATGCTCCAGGCAATCACAGAATGAAGATATTTTGAATAGTTTACTTCTATCTTCTGATCCTGTTCTTTCAACTATGCGAAAAAGATGGATTTGTTATGAAACTCTATCATCTCAAAACAAGGAAGATTTAAAGGACTTATATTACCTTCTGGATATGTATACCGATATGACAGATTATTTTATAGAAAATAAGTAGTGTTAGGAATTAACTATATAAGTAGGTTGTAAGAATTAATTGTATTATGTTTAAGATAAACAGTTCAAATAAAAATAGCTATTATACTAACTGATGATATTGTATTAAATTGTGTTTTATGTTTCGGTGGGCGGGAAAGGTGGTTTGTGTGGGGTGATTTAGGTGTTGTTGTGCGTGGCTCATAATAAAATTATAATTTTTTTATTGTATATACAATGTTATAGTCTTTAATAAAATAATTAACTAAATAATTTTTAAAAATTGTCCAAATATTTTATTCAATACCAAATGTATGTTCTGTCATACTTAATACTAAAATATGAAAAAGATGAAATTAAAGGACACAGGTTTAAATGAACATATTTTTGAATGTATTTGAGATATTGGCTTGAAATTTTTTGTAAAGGGTCGAGAATTTCCATATCTAACTAAAAAATGATATTAAGGGATAAATATGGACTAAATTGTTGTAGCTATCTGCGACCCTATTAAAATTTTGATATAAATCATAGTTTTAGAAATTAAACAAATATGTAATATATGACAAAATCTTTATTTATGAACAAAACTCAATGAAATTTTTCAACGCTTGTTAAATTTGTCATTTCAAATAAGAAAATGCAAAAAACATTGAAAAGGTCAAAGGGCATCCCGCAATTCCCAAAAATAGGAATGAAAATCCCAAAAAATGGGATTTTTTACTTTTTTGCCCATAGGGTCCACATTTCTTTCAGGGCTGGGAAAATACTTTTGGAGTAAATAGAAAACATATTGAGGTTTCCAAAACTGCTTTCAGTTTTCTGATCCCAGCTTTGGGATTTTAGAACTATGTCGCCCAAAGTTGAAGTTTTGATAAAAAATTGGTCATATTCGGAAGGACGCAGTGGCAACATTTTCAAAAAATAGGACAAGTTTTTTACTCCAAAGCGTTCTGCGTAAAGATATCTTTTAGAAAACTATAAAATTGTTATATGTTCTTAAAGAAAATTTTATTTTATTAATAAAAGAGTTAAGACACATTTTTGGAAAAAAAACGGCAAAAATCTAAAATTTTTTGAATTTGTAAATTAAAAAACGTATATTTTTGGATCTGTAAATGATATTGATCTGAAATTTTTTATATATTATTGGAAATTTTGTTGTCTAACTAACAAGAAAAATTACGCCCGGTATTCAAAAAAAGGCGGACCAAGGTATGGTAAATTTTGTATCACTAAATTTTTAAATGCCTATAACTCGGATATTATAAGAGATAAGTAGTATGCCCAAGCATGTTTTTTCAAGATCTCGTCGAGCGCTTTCACAAAATATAAAATTTTGTATTTGGGTGAAAAACAAAAAAATGGCACGAGTTTAAAAATTTTACATGTCGTAGGTACCCTATATTAGGGACCTACCATTCAGCTTAAATTGTTTAATACATTATTGAGATTTCGTTTCTTTAAAATTGCGGAACGGACATCTGCAAAATGTACCGCTGCATTCGTGTTACACACCCAGATAATTTTCTGCAGTGCATTCTATGGAGAAACAACCCTAGTGAAGAATTGAAAATTTACAAATTGGACACTGTTACTTATGGCACGAAGCCAGCTGCATTCCTCGCAATTCGGACGATGCATCAGCTCGCTATCGATGAAGAAAACTCCTTTCCTATTGGTTCTAATATTGTGAGACGCGATTTTTACGTTGACGACTTGATATCTGGAGGAAATTCTGTAGAGGAAGTCGTTGAAATTAGAACGCAAGTAACGAAGCTGCTAAAAAGGGGTAACTTTGATATCCGAAAATGGTGCTCAAATGATCCCTCTGTGTTGAAACATGTTCTTCTGATTGTGAAGAATTTCTGAAATTTCAAGATGGCAGCGACATAACGAAAACCTTAGGCCTTTTTTGGGACCCAAAATGTGACGCATTTATGTTTTCGTTTTCTCACGTTTTGGATACTAAAATTATTACGAAGCGCACAGTTTTGTCCTCGATAGCACGTTTTTACGACCCGTTGGGACTCATTGGACCCGTTATAACTAAAGCAAAGGTGTTTATGCAAAATTTATGGAAATGCAAATTAGACTGGTATGAAAGTCTACCTCAAAGTCTACATTCGATTTGGACGCAATTTGTATCATCATTTTATTTAGTTCGCAAGTTTACATTTCCCCGATTTGTTTCCATTCCAGGCTCTACTGTACAAATACACGCTTTTTGCGATGCTAGTTTGTCTGCATATGGTGTCTGTATTTATGTGAGATCGGAATCAGGTGGATATGTTAAGGTTAATCTATTGTGTTCTAAATCAAGGGTAGCCCCGTTAAAGGTTCTCACCGTTCCTAAACTCGAGTTGTCAGCTGCATTACTTTTAGCAGAGCTTTTAAATGAAATTTCTAACACCCTAGACGATAAATATGAATATCATTGCTGGTCAGATTCGATGGTTGTTTTATCCTGGCTGAGAGAAGAGTCATCAAACTACAATGTATTTGTTGCTAACAGGGTAAGTCGTATTCAAAATTTGACTAATAATATGTTGTGGCACCACGTCCCAACTGCAGTAAACCCTGCGGATATTTTATCGAGGGGAGCCTCCCCAAGTGAGCTTTTAAATTCAAATCTTTGGAAAGAAGGGCCAGATTTTTTATATAAAACCACAGAATATTGGCCAAAAACGATGAATTTTATAACTGAGCGTCGTAGAGTTACTTTAATAGCATCATCTATTACTGACTTTTCAATAAATTGCAAATATTACAATTCGTTTCCTAAAATGCAAAGGATTTTCGCGTATGTATATAGATTTTTAAAATACAAAAAGACCCTTAAGTGCTCATCAGAGTTGACACCAAAAGAAATAAAATTGGGTACTCAAATTTTGATTCGTTATATACAATTTGTGCATTTTGCTACCGAATATAAAATTTTAAAAAGAAATGAAAATCTACCACCATCTAATAAACTTCATTCGCTAACGCCCTTCATTGATTCGGAAGGCTTGATTAGAGTTGGAGGTCGTCTACAATATTCATTTTTAAACTTCGAAGCCCAACATCCCATAATACTTCCAAAAGGGCATCTACTCACGAAATCTCTTGTTTTGTATTATCATCAAAAATTATTGCATGCAGGACCACAGTGTTTGTTAGCTCATATTCGACAACAATATTGGCCAATTGGAGGTAGAAAAACAATAAGCGCTATCATTAATAAATGCATTAAATGTTTTCGACTTAAACCTAAAATTGCTCTAACACATAATGGGTAGTTTACCCGCTGAACGTGTGCAGCCAAATAGAGCTTTTTATACCACGGGCATCGATTTTTGTGGCCCGCTTTACTACAAGTGTGAGATAAGAAGTCGGCCTCCAGTGAAATGCTACGTATGCATTTTTATTTGCTTTTCAACAAAGGCAACACATTTAGAGTTGGTACCAGATTTGTCGACATCGACTTTTTTATCATCACTCAAACGTTTATTCAATTCGTGCAAACAAAACTATCTGGTCGGACAACGCGACTAATTTCGTTGGCGGAAAAAATGAATTGGCAGAATTACGTCAGCTTTTCTTTGACCAATCCAATATGAAGCAAATCCACCAACATTGTTTAGAAGAGGAAATAAATTGGAAGTTCATACCTCCTAGGTCGCCACACTTTGGTGGCCTTTGGGAGGCAGCCGTTAAGGCTGCTAAATATCATTTTTACCGTACCGTGGGATTATCAGTTTTAACATTCGATGAATTGAGAACACTTGTCTACCAAATATCTGATCCTGATGATCTCGAAGTATTAACCCCAGCACATTTTTAGTAGGTTCAACACTAACAACAATTTTGAAACCTGATTTGACAGAACTAAATATAAATCGTTTTAAACCGTTGGCAGAAAGTGTGTTACATGCAGCAAGTTTTTTGGAAAAAATGGAGCACCGCATATCTAGCAATACTGCAAGATCGTTCCAAAAGGGTATCAACAAGTATAAATCTAACTAAACGTACAAGGTTCTCGTTAAAGATGAAAACGCACCACCTTAAAGGTGGCAGTTAGGTCGTATAGAGGATGTGGTTCCTGGAAAGGATGGCGTAGTACGAGTGGCTATAGTTAAAACAAGCAGCAATACGTTTCGCCGAGCTGTTACAAAATTAGCTATATTACCTATTGAAGATAATTTGGTTGAAAGCCGTAGCCTTCCAATCGGGGGAGGATATTCGTTGTGACCACTGTGCTAGCTAATTGCAGAGCGATCATATTACAAAAGCAGCAAAAGCGACAGCAGAAAAGGTCTGTGTCGAATGCAGCGATTTAAAAAATGCTTCTGTCGGCGCAGACTTAATATTTTTCGACTGCGTATTATTATATGTATGAAGATTTGTGTATTATTTTGCCTTACCTACTTATTTATGAAAAATTACTTGTTATTAATTTTACAATAACAAACATTAAGCAAAATATTAATATTCTTTTATAACGGTGCAGCTCACTATATATTTTAATAATCTTAATTATGAAGTTTATTTTGTCGCTCTTGGCCTCTGCTTTTAAGAATTTTTGATTTTGTATTTTTTATAGTCGCATTGCATCAGTCAAATAAATAACTTGTAAAACCTTTAAAAATTTGTCGTTTTTTCGTTTAAATATTTGAAACAGCTTGTAAAAAAGCTTACAGGCTCAATCAATTGCCCTAGCATGAAAACTGTCAAAGTTATTTGCAACCATATCGGAACCTCAAATTACCGCGTTTATAAACATAGAACAATAATTCTACCGAACCTTCAAATTGACCATTTTTTAGACGAACAAAATAATTCTACCGATCTATCAAATTGACCAATTTGTAAAAACACACATTATGCTACAAATGATATACTATATTAAAGTGCAATCATAATGCTTTAAAATGATGCATAAATGACTGTCATAGCGAAAACTGTCAATGTTATTTGCAGCCATATCGGAACCTCAAATTACCGCGTTTTTAAAGCTGTGAAAATAATTCTACCGATCTATCCAATTGGCCATTTTCTAAAAATATATTATGCAATAAATTATACACCAAAACAAATGGCAACTATAGTGCAATAAAAAGATATATAAACGACTGCTATAACATGAAAACTATAAAAGATATTTGCAACCTTATCGGAGCCTTAAATTACCGCATTTCTAAACCTGTACCAATAAATATACCGATCTATCCAATTTTTGTAAAAATTCATTATGCCACAAATTATACACCAAAACAAAGTGCAACTGTAATGCTTTAAAATGATGCATAAACGATTGTCCTGGCATGAAAACTGTCAAAGTTATTTGCAACCATATCGGAACCTCAAATCACAGCGTTTTTAAACATAGAACAACAATTCTACCGATCCATCAAATTTACAATTTTTTAGAAGAACACATTTTGCCACAAATGATATACCAAGTTAAAGTACAATCGTAATGCATTAAAATGATGCATAAATGATTGTCATAGCATGAAAACTGTCAAAGTTATTCGCAACCATATCGGAACCTCAAATTACCGCCTTTTTAAACCTGGGAAAATAATTCTACCGATCTATCCAATTGGCCATTTTCTTAAAATACATTATGCAATAAATTATATACTAAAACAAATGGCAATTTTAATGCTTTAAAATGGTGCATAAACGTCCTAGCACGAAAACTGCCAAAGTTAATTGCAACCATATCGGAACCTCAAATTACCGCGTTTTTAGACCTGGGAAAATAATTCTACCGATCTATCCAATTGGCCATTTTCTAAAAATACATTATGCAATAAATTATATACCAAAACAAATGGCAATTTTAATGCTTTTTAATGGTGCATGTACCAATAAATATACCGATCTATCCAATTTTTGTAAAAATTCATTATGCCACAAATTATACACCAAAACAAAGTGCAACTGTAATGCTTTGAAATGATGCATAAACGATTGTCCTGGCATGAAAACTGTCAAAGTTATTTGCAACCATATCGGAACCTCAAATCACAGCGTTTTTTAAACATAGAACAACAATTCTACCGATCCATCAAATTTACAATTTTTTAGAAGAACACATTTTGCCACAAATGATATACCAAGTTAAAGTACAATCGTAATGCATTAAAATGATGCATAAATATTGTCAACCATATCGGAACCTCAAATTACCGCCTTTTTAAACCTGGGAAAATAATTCTACCGATCTATCCAATTGGCCATTTTCTTAAAATACATTATGCAATAAATTATATACTAAAACAAATGGCAATTTTAATGCTTTAAAATGGTGCATAAACGACTGTCCTAGCACGAAAACTGCCAAAGTTAATTGCAACCATATCGGAACCTCAAATTACCGCGTTTTTAGACCTGGGAAAATAATTCTACCGATCTATCCAATTGGCCATTTTCTAAAAATACATTATGCAACAAATTATATACCAAAACAAATGGCAATTTTAATGCTTTAAAATGGTGCATAAACGACTGTCCTAGCACGAAAACTGCCAAAGTTATTTGCAATCATATCGGAATTTCAGATTACTGCATTTACTAAACATAGAACAATAATTCTACCGATCTATTAAAATGATGCCAAGTTAAAGTACAATCGTAATGCATTAAAATGATCCATAAATGACTATCATAGCGTGAAAACTGTCAAAGTTATTCACAACCATATCGGAACCTCAAATTATCACCTTTTTAAACCTGGGAAAATAATTCTATCGATCTATCCAATTGGCCATTTTCTAAAAATACATTATGCAATAAATTATATACCAAAACAAATGGCAACTATAATCGGAACCTTAAGATTACAGCGTTTATTAAACATAGAACAATAATTCTACCGATCTATCAAATTGATCAAATAGTAAAAACACACATTATGCTACAAATGATATACCATATTAAAGTGCAACCATAATGCTTTAAAATGATGCATAAATGACTGTCATAGCGTGAAAACTGTCAATGTTATTTGCAGCCATATCGGAACCTCAAATTACCGCGTTTTTAAAGCTGTGAAAATATTTCTACCGATCTATCCTATTGGCCATTTTCTAAAAATATATTATGCAATAAATTATATATCAAAACAAATGGCAACTATAATGCAATAAAAAGATATATAAACGACTGCTATAACATGAAAACTATAAAAGATTTTTGCAACCATATCGGAGCCTTAAATTACCGCATTTCTAAACCTGTACCAATAAATATACCGATCTATCCAATTTTTGTAAAAATTCATTATGCCACAAATTATACACCAAAATAAAATGCAACTGTAATGCTTTAAAATGATGCATAACATATTGCCCTAGCATGAAAACTATAAAATTTATTTGCAACCATATCAGAACCTAAAATTACCGCGTTTTTAAACATAGAACAATAATTCTACCGATCCATCAAATTGACCATTTTTTAGACGAACACATTATGCCACAAATGATATACCAAATTAAAGTGCAATCATAATGCTCTAAAATGATGCATAAATGACTGTCATAGCATGAAAACTGTCAAAGTTATTCACAACCATATCGGAACCTCAAATTACCGCCTTTTTAACCTGGGAAAATAATTTTAGCGATCTATCCAATTGGCCATTTTCTAAAAATACATTATGCAATAAATTATATACCAAAACAAATGGCAATTTTAATGCTTTAAAATGGTGCATAAACGATTGTCCTAGCACGAAAACTGCCAAAGTTAATTGCAACCATATCGGAACCTCAGATAACTGCGTTTATTAAACATAGAACAATAATTCTACCGATCTATCAAATTGACCAATTTGTAAAAACACACATTATGCTACAAATGATATACCATATTAAAGTGCAATCATAATGCTTTAAAATGATGCATAAATGACTGTCATAGCGTGAAAACTGTCAATGTTATTTGCAGCCTTATCGGAGCCCCAAGTTATCGCGTTTTTAAACATAGAACAATAATTCTACCGATCCATCAAATTGACCATTTTTTAGACGAACACATTATGCCACAAATGATACACCAGATTAAAGTGCAATCATAGTGCTTTAAAATGATGCATAAATGACTGTCATAGCGTGAAAATTGTCAATGTTATTTGCAGCCTTATCGGAACCTCAAGTTATCGCGTTTTTAAACATAGAACAATAATTCTAACCGATCCATCAAATTGACCATTTTTTAGACGAACACATTATGCCACAAATGATATACCAGATTAAAGTGCAATCATAATGCTTTAAAATGATGCATAAATGACTGTCATAGCGTGAAAACTGTCAATGTTATTTGCAGCCATATCGGAACCTCAAATTACCGCGTTTTTAAGTCTGTGAAAATAATTCTACCGATCTATCCAATTGGCCATTTTCTAAAAATACATTATGCAATAAATTATATACCAAAACAAATGGCAATTTTAATGCTTTAAAATGGTGCATAAACGACTGTCCTAGCACGAACACTGCCAAAGTTAATTGCAACCATATCGGAACCTCAGATTACTGCGCTTATTAAACATAGAACAATAATTCTACCGATCTATCAAATTGACAAATTTGTAAAAATACACATTATGCTACACATTATATACCATATTAAAGTGCAATCATAATGCTTTAAAATGATGCAAAAATGACTGTCATAGCGTGAAAATTGTCAAAGTTATTTGCAGCCATATCGGAACCTCAAATTACCGCATTTTTAAAGATGTGAAAATAATTCTACCGATCTATCCAATTGGCCATTTTCTAAAAATATATTATGCAATAAATTATATACCAAAACAAATGGCAAGTATAATGCAATAAAAAGATATATAAACGACTGCATAACATGAAAACTATAAAAGATATTTGCAACCATATCGGAGCCTTAAATTACCGTATTTCTAAACCAGTACCAATAAATATACCGATCTATCCAATTTTTGTAAAAATTCATTATGCCACAAGTTATACACCAAAACAAAGTGCAACTGTAATGCATTAAAATGATGCATAAATAATTGTCATAGCATGAAAACTGTCAAAGTTATTCGCAACCATATCCAAACCTCAAATTACCGCCCTTTTAAACCTGGGAAAATAATTCTACAGATCTATCCAATTGGCCATTTTCTAAAAATACATTATGCAATAAACTATATACCAAAACAAATGGCAATTTTAATGCTTTAAAATGGTGCATGAATGACTGTCCTAGCACGAAAACTGCCAAAGTTATTTGCAACCATATCGGAACCTCAGATTACAGCGTTTATTAAACATAGAACAATAATTCTACCGATCTATAAAATTGACCAATTTGTAAAAATACACATTATGCAACAAATTATATACCATATTAAAGTGCAATCGTAATACTTTAAAATGATGCATAAATTACTGTCATAGCATGAAAACTGTCAATGTTATTTACAACCATATCGGAACCTCAAACTATCGCGTTTTTAAAGCTGTGAAAATAATTTTACGGATCTATCCAATTGGCCATTTTTTAAAAATATATTATGGAATAAATTATATACCAAAGCAAATGGCAACTATAATGCAATAAAAAGATATATAAACGACTGTTATAACATGAAAACTATGAAAGTTATTTGCAACCATATCGGACCCTTAAATTACCGCATTTTTGAACCTGTACCGATCTATCCAATTTTTGTAAAAATTCATTATGCCACAAATTATACACCAAAATAAAGTGCAACTGTAATGCTTTAAAATGATGCATAAACTATTGCCCTAGCATGAAAACTGTCAAAGTTATTTGCAACCATATCGGAACCTTAAATTACCGCGTTTTTAAACATAGAACAATAATTCTACCGATCCATCAAATTGACCATTTTTTAAACGAACACATTATGCCACAAATGATATACCAAATTAAAGTGCAATCATAATGCTCTAAAATGATGCACAAATGACTGTTATAGCATGAAAACTGTCAAAGTTACTCACAACCATATCGGAACCTCAAATTACCGCCTTTTTAAACCTGGGAAAATAATTCTACCGATCTATCCAATTGGCCATTTTCTAAAATACATTATGCAATAAATTATATACCAAAACAAATGGCAATTTTAATGCTTTAAAATGGTGCATAAATGACTGTCCTAAAAATACATTATGCAATAAATTATATACCAAAACAAATGGCAATTTTAATGCTTTAAAATGGTGCATAAATGACTGTCCTAGCACGAAAACTGCCAAAGTTAATTGCAACCATATCGGAACCTCAGATTACAGCGTTTATTAAACATAGAACAATAATTCTACCGATCTATCAAATTGAACAATTTGTAAAAACACACATTATGCAACAAATTATATACCATATTAAAGTGCAATCATAATGCTTTAAAATGATGCATAAATTACTGTCATAGCATGAAAACTGTCAATGTTATTTGCAACCATATCGGAACCTTAAACTTACGCGTTTTTAAAGCTGTGAAAATAATTCTACCGATCTATCCAACTGGTCATTTTTAAAAATATATTATGGAATAAATTATATTTTTAAAGCTGTGAAAATAATTCTACCGATCTATCCAATTGGCCATTTTCTAAAAATATATTATGGAATAAATTATATACCAAAGCAAATGGCAACTATAATGCAATAAAAAGATATATACACGACCGTTATAACATGAAAACTATTAAAGTTATTTGCAACCATATCGGAGCCTTAAATTACCGCATTTTTGAACCTGTACCAATAAATATACCGATCTATCCAATTTTTTTAAAATTAATTATGCCACAAATTATACACCAAAATAAAGTTCAACTGTAATGCTTTAAAATGATGCATAAACTATTGCCCTAGCATGAAAACTGTCAAAGTTATTTGCAACCATATCGGAACCTCAAATCACAGCGTTTTTAAACATAGAACAACAATTCTACCGATCCATCAAATTTACAATTTTTTAGAAGAACACATTTTGCCACAAATGATATACCAAGTTGAAGTACAATCGTAATGCATTAAAATGATGCATAAATGATTGTCATAGCATGAAAACTGACAAAGTTATTCGCAACCATATCGGAACCTCAAATTACCGCCTTTTTAAACCTGGGAAAATAATTCTACCGATCTATCCAATTGGCCATTTTCTAAAAATATATTATGGAATAAATTATATACCAAATGCAATAAAAAGACATATAAACGACTGTTATAACATGAAAACTATAAAAGTTATTTGCAACCATATCGGAGCCTTAAATTACCGCATTTTTGAACCTCTACCAATAAATATACCGATCTATCCAATTTTTGTAAAAATTCATTATGCCACAAATTATACACCAAAATAAAGTGCAACTGTAATGCTTTAAAATGATGCATAAAATATTGCCTTAGCATGGAAACTGTTAAAGTTATTTGCAACCATATCGGAACCTCAAATTACCGCGTTTTTAAACATAGAACAATAATTCTACGGATCATTCAAATTGACCATTTTTTAGACGAACACATTATGCCACAATGATATACCAAATTAAAGTGCAATCATAATGCTCTAAAATGATGCATAAATGACTGTCATAGCATGAAAACTGTCAAAGTTATTCACAACCATATCGGAACCTCAAATTACCGCCCTTTTAAACCTGGAAAAATAATTCTACGGATCCATCCAATTGGCCATTTTCTAAAAATATATTAAGCAATAAATTATATACCAAAACAAATGGCAACTATAATGCAATAAAAAGATATAAAAACGACTGTTATAACATGAAAACTATAAAAGTTATTTGCAACTATATCGGAGCCTTGAATTACCGCATTTTAAACCTGTACCAATAAATATACCGATCTATCCAATTTTTGTAAAATTTCATTATGCCACAAATTATACACCAAAATAAAGTGCAACTGTAATGCTTTAAATAATGCATAAACTATTGCCTAGCATGAAAACTGTCAACGTTATTTGCAAACCATATTGGAACCTCAAATTACCGCGTTTATTAAACATAGAACAATAATTCTACCGATCTATCAAATTGACCAATTTGTAAAAACACACATTATGGAACAAATTATATACCATATTAAAGTGCAATCATAATGCTTTAAAATGATACATACATGACTGTCATAGCATGAAAACTGTCAATGTTATTTGCAACCATATCAGAACCTCAAATTACCGCCTTTTTAAAGCTGTGAAAATAATTATACTGATCTATCCTATCCATATCGGAACCTCAAATTACCGCCCTTTTAAACCTGGAAAAATAATTCTACGGATCCATCCAATTGGCCATTTTCTAAAATATATTAAGCAATAAATTATATACCAAAACAAATGGCAACTATAATGCAATAAAAAGATATAGAAACGACTGTTATAACATGAAAACTATAAAAGTTATTTGCAACTATATCGGAGCCTTGAATTACCGCATTTTTAAAACCTGTACCAATAAATATACCGATCTATCCAATTTTGTAAAATTTCATTATGCCACAAATTATACACCAAAATAAAGTGCAACTGTAATGCTTTAAAATAATGCATAAACTATTGCCCTAGCATGAAAACTGTCAACGTTATTTGCAAACCATATTGGAACCTCAAAATTACCGCGTTTATTAAACATAGAACAATAATTCTACCGATCTATCAAATTGACCAATTTGTAAAAACACACATTATGGAACAAATTATATACCATATTAAAGTGCAATCATAATGCTTTAAAATGATACATACATGACTGTCATAGCATGAAAACTGTCAATGTTATTTGCAACCATATCAGAACCTCAAATTACCGCCTTTTTAAAGCTGTGAAAATAATTATACTGATCTATCCTATCCATATCGGAACCTCAATTACCGCGTTCTTAAACATAGATCCATCAAATTGACCATTTTTAGACGAACACATTATGCCACAAATGATATACCAAATTAATGTGCAATCATAATGCTTTAAAATGATGCATAAATGACTGTCATAGCATGAAAACTGTCAAAGTTATTCACAACCATATCGGAACCGCAATTACCGCCTTTTTAAACCTGGGAAAATAATTCTACCGATCTATCCAATTGGCCATTTTCTAAAAATACATTATGCAATAAATTATATACCAAAACAAATGGCAATTTCAATGCTTTAAAATGGTGCATAAATGACTGTCCTAGCACGAAAACTGCCAAAGTTAATTGCAACCATATCGGAACCTCAGATTACAGCGTTTATTAAACATAGAACAATAATTCTACCGATCTATCAAATTGAACAATTTGTAAAAAACACACATTATGCGACAAATTATATACCATATTAAAGTGCAATCATAATGCTTTAAAATGATGCATAAACTACTGTCATAGCATGAAAACTGTCAATGTTATTTGCAACCATATCGGAACCTCAAACTACCGCGTTTTAGAAGCTGTGAAAATAATTCTACCGATCTATCCAATTGGCCATTTTCAAAAATATATTACGGAATAAATTATATACCAAAGCAAATGGCAATTATAATGCAATAAGAAGATAAAAAAAAATTCATTATGCCACAAATTATACACCAAAACAAAGTGCAACTGTAATGCTTTAAAATGATGCATAAACGATTGTCCTGGCATGAAAACTGTCAAAGTTATTTGCAACCATATCGGAACTTCAAATCACAGCGTTTTTAAACATAGAACAACAATTCTACGATCCATCAAATTTACCATTTTTTAGAAGAACACATTTTGCCACAAATGATATACCAAGTTAATGTACAATCGTAATGCATTAAAATGATGCATAAATGATTGTCATAGCACGAAAACTGTCAAAGTTATTCGCACCATATCGGAACCTCAATTACCACCTTTTAAACCTGTACCAATAAATATACCGATCTATCCAATTGGCCATTTTCTAAAAATACATTATGCAATAAATTATATACCAAAACAAATGGCAATTTTAATGCTTTAAAATGTGTGCATAAATGACTGTCCTAGCACGAAAACTGCCAAAAGTTAATTGCAACCATATCGGAACCTCAGATTACAGCGTTTATTAAACATAGAACAATAATTCTACCGATCTATCAAATTGACAAATTTGTAAAAACACACATTATGCAACAAATTATATACCATATTAAAGTGCAATCATAATGCTTAAAATGATGCCATAAATTACTGTCATAGCATGAAAACTGTCAATGTTATTTGCAACCATATCGGAACCTCAAATTACCGCCTTTTTATACCCTACATCATTTTAGTGGGGAGGGTAATATTGGATTTGTGCTGATGTTTGTACATACAAAAATATTCGTCTTAGACCCACCTTAAAGTATACCAGTCGGCTTAGAATCTGAGTCGATTAAGCTATGTCTGTCCGTCTGGCTGGCTGGCTGTCCATGTAAACCTTGTGCGCAAGGTACAGGTCGCAATTTTCAAGATAATTGGATGGAAATTTGGCCAAGTTTTATTTGACCCAAGAATGAAGCTATTGAAAATGGTTAAAATCGGTCCATTATTTCACCTAGCCCCCATAGAACAGAACCCCCCCGAAAAGGGCTTCTGAGCTCATAATTATGTTAAATATACAGATATATCGATAAATACGGCACAACTAAGTTTTATAGAAGTCTTGATGACCCTGCCAAATTTCGTAAAGATCGGGCCCCATTTGACCCTAGCTCCCATACAAAGTCCCCTTCAGAAAATTACTTGAATGTCCCAATTAACTTATAAACACAAATATCGCGATGAAATTCAGCACAATAAAATATTATGTAAATATAAATATATTCACAAAATTTTATCGGGCTTGGTCCATATTTGCCCCTAGCTCCCATAAAAAGCCTCTTTCAGAAAATAAGTTTTTCATCCATAAATTGCTTAAATGTATCGGAACAAGGGAATATTGAAAATAAATGCTTTACTATGAAAAATAAATCACATTTAATATTCATTTCATTCATTCATTCATAACTGGTGTAGGGTATCATATGGTCGGCCTCGCCCGACTATACTTTCTTACTTGTTAAACCTGGGAAAATAATTCTACCGATCTATCCAATTGGCCATATTCTAAAAATATATTATGCAATAAATTATATACCAAAACAAATGGCAACTATAATGCAATAAAAAGTTATTTGCAACCATATCGGCACCTCAAATTACCGCGTTTTTAAACATAGAACAATAATTCTACGGATCATTCAAATTGACCATTTTTTAGACGAACACATTATGCCACAAATGATATACCAAATTAAAGTGCAATCATAATGCTCTAAAATGATGCATAAATGACTGTCATAGCATGAAAACTGTCAAAGTTATTCACAACCATATCGGAACCTCAAATTACCGCCCTTTTAAACCTGGAAAAATAATTCTACGGATCTATCCAATTGGCCATTTTCTAAAAATACATTATGCAATAAATTATATACCAAAAAAAATGGCAATTTTAATGCTTTAAAATGGTGCATAAACGTTTATTAAACCTCAGATTACTGCGTTTATTAAACATAAAACAATAATTTTACCGATCTATCAAATTGACCAATTTGTAAAAACACACATTAT
The DNA here is from genome assembly GCF_015586225.1 of Lucilia sericata. Lineage (NCBI taxonomy): Eukaryota > Metazoa > Arthropoda > Insecta > Diptera > Calliphoridae > Lucilia > Lucilia sericata. The sequence continues at coordinate 3,611 of NW_023996622.1, read as the reverse complement.
GCTACAAATGATATACCATATTAAAGTGCAATCATAATGCTTTAAAATGATGCATAAATTACTGTCATAGCATGAAAACTGTCAATGTTATTTGCAACAATATCGGAACCTCAAATTACCGCGTTTTTAAACATAGAACACTAATTCTACCGATCCATCAAATTGACCATTTTTTAGACGAACACATTATGCCACAAATGATATACCAAATTAAAGTGCAATCATAATGCTCTAAAATGATGCATAAATGACTGTCATAGCATGAAAACTGTCAAAGTTAATCACAACCATATCGGAACCTCAAATTACCGCCTTTTTAAACCTGGGAAAATAATTCTATCGATCTACCCAATTGGCCATTTTCTAAAAATACATTGTGCAATAAATTATACCAAAACTAATGGCAACTATAATGCAATGAAAAGATGTATAAACGACTGTTATACACATGAAAACTATAAAAGTTATTTGCAACCATATCGGAGCCTTAATTACCGCATTTTTAAACCTGTACCAATAAATATACCGATCTATCCAATTTTTGTAAAAATTCATTATGCCACAAATTATACACCAAAACAAAGTGCAACTGTAATGCTTTAAAATGATGCATAAATGACTGTCATAGCATGAAAACTATAAAAGTTATTCACATCCATATCGGAACCTCCAATTAAACCTGGGAAAATAATTCTAACGAATTATCCAATTGGCCATTTTCTAAAAATACATTATGCAATAAATTATATACCAAAACAAATGGCAATTTAATGCTTTAAAATAGTGGATAAACGACTGTCCTAGCATGAAAACTGACAAAGTTAATTGCAAACCATATCGGAACCTCAGATTACAGCGCTTATTAAACATAGAACGATAATTCTACCGATCTATCAAATTGACCAATTAGTAAAAACACACATTATGCTACAAATTATATACCATATTAAAGTGCATCATAATGCTTTAAAATGATGCATAAATGACTGTCATAGCATGAAAACTGTCAATGTTATTTGCACCATATCGGAACCTCAAATTACCGCCTTTTTAACCTGGGAAAATAATTCTACCGATCTATCCAATTGGCCATTTTCTAAAATATATATTAAGCAATAAATTATATACCAAAACAAATGGCAACTATAATGCAATAAAAAGATATGTAAACGACTGTTATAACATGAAAACTATAAAAGTTATTTGCAACCATATCGGAGCCTTGAATTACCGCATTTTTAAACCTGTACCAATAAATATACCGATCTATCCAATTTTTGTAAAAATTCATTATGCCACAAATTATACACCAAAATAAAGTGCAACTGTAATGCTTTAAAATAATGCATAAACTATTGCCCTAGCATGAAAACTGTCAACGCTATTTGCAAACCATATCGGAACCTCAAATTACAGCGTTTTTAAACATAGAACAATAATTCTACCGATCCTTCAAATTAACCATTTTTTATACGAACACATAATGCCACAAATGATATACCAAATTAAAGTGCAATCATAATGCTTTAAAATGATGCATAAATGACTGTCATAGAATGAAAACTGTCAAAGTTATTCACAACCATATCGGAACCTCAATTACTGCCTTTTTAAACCTGGGAAAATAATTCTACCGATCTATCCAATTGGCCATTTTCTAAAATACATTATGCAATAAATTATACCAAAACAAATGGCAATTTTAATGCTTTAAAATGGTGCATAAACGACTGTCCTAGCACGAAAACTGCCAAAGTTAATTGCAACCATATCGGAACCTCAGATTACTGCGTTTTATTAAACATAGAACAATAATTCTACCGATCTATCAAATTGACCAATTTGTAAAAATACACATTATGCTACAAATGATATACCATATTAAAGTGCAATCATAATGCTTTAAAATGATGCATAAATGACTGTCATAGCATGAAAACTGTCAATGTTATTTGCAACCATATCGGAACCTCAAATTACCGCGTTTTTAAACATAGAACAATAATTCTACCGATCCATCAATTGAATTTTTTAGACGAACATTATGCCACAAATGATATACCAAATTAAAGTGCAATCATAATGCTCTAAATATGCATAAATGACTGTCATAGCATGAAAACTGTCAAAGTTATTCACAACCATATCGGAACCTCAAATTACCGCATTTTTAAACCTGGGAAAATAATTCTATCGATCTATCCAATTGGCCATTTCTAAAAATACATTATGCAATAATTATACCAAAACAATGGCAACTAAATGCAATAAAAGATGTATAAACGACTGTTATAACATGAAAACTATAAAAGTTATTTGCAACCATATCGGCCTTAAATTACCGCATTTTTAAACCTGTACCAATAAATATACCGATCTATCCAATTTTTGTAAAAATTCATTATGCCACAAATTATACACAAAACAAGTGCAATGTAATGCTTTAAAATGATGCATAAATGACTGTCATAGCATGAAAACTGTCAAAGTTATTCACAACCATATCGGAACCTCAAATTAAAACCTGGGAAATAATTCTACCGATTATCCAATTGGCCGTTTTCTAAAAACACATTATGCAATAAATTATATACCAAAACAAATGGCAATTTTAATGCTTTAAAATGGTGCATAAACGACTGTCCTAGCACGAAAACTGCCAAAGTTAATTGCACCATATCGGAACCTCAGATTACCGCGTTTTTAAACATAGAACAATAATTCTACTACCGATCTATCAAATTGACCAATTAGTAAAAACACACATTATGCTACAAATTATATACCATATTAAAGTGCAATCATAATGCTTTAAAATGCATAAATGACTGTCATAGCATGAAAACTGTCAATGTTATTTGCAACCATATCGGAACCTCAAATTACCGCCTTTTTAAAGCTGTGAAAATAATTCTACACGATCTATATCCAATTGGCCATTTTCTAAAAATATATTATGCAATAAATTATATACCAAAACAAATGGCAACTATAATGCAATAAAAAGATATATAAACGACTGTTATAACATGAAAACTATAAAAGTTATTTGCAACCATATCGGAGCCTTGAATTACCGCATTTTTAAACCTGTACCAATAAATATACCGATCTATCCAATTTTGTAAAAATTCATTATGCCACAAATTATACCAAAAAATGCAACTGTAATGCTTTAAAATGATGCATAAACTATTGCCCTAGCATGAAAACTGTCAAAGTTATTTGCAACCATATCGGAACCTCAAATTACCGCGTTTTTAAACATAGAACAATATTCTACCGATCCTTCAAATTGACCATTTTTTAGACGAACACATTGTGCCACAAATGATATACCAAATTAAAGTGCAATCATAATGCTTTAAAATGATGCATAAATGACTGTCATAGCATGAAAACTGTCAAAGTTATTCACAACCATATCGGAACCTCAAATTACCGCCTTTTTAAACCTGGGAAAATAATTCTACCGATCTATCCAATTGGCCATTTTCTAAAAATACATTATGCAATAAATTATATACCAAAACAAATGGCAATTTTAATGCTTTAAAATGGTGCATAACGACTGTCCTAGCACGAAAACTGCCAAAGTTAATTGCAACCAT
>NW_023996621.1:0-36988 GCF_015586225.1 Lucilia sericata | reverse complement strand
TTTAGATCAATTAATATCTTAATAAATTTAATTTAAGAAAAATAATTAAGATACACGGAAACATAAAAACATGTAAATAAAGTTTGGTTAGGTTCATTTTTTTTTAACGGTCACGTTTTATATTTTCAAGGTGACTCATTCTTTTATACATTCAGTATTTAAAGGTCATAGGAGTCATTAAATTGCACCAGTGTAGTCTTATGGTATTTCTTTTTTTAACGGCTTACCCTATTTTTCCTTCAATTTGTTTTACCGTGCACTATATTGATTCCTCCACCTGTTCTATTCTGCAATTTTTACCAGTATTCTGGGTTTGTTGTCCTTGATGATATATTTGGGGATTAATGTCCGTGGGATTTTTTTGGGATTAATTTTGCCCGAAATACCTTGAGCTGTCTCTGTCTTTACTAAGCGATAAGATCTACGCAATTTCTCACTCACAGATGGCTCTGCGACACTGATGATTCCTTTTGATAAAGCATAAAACTTAATTATTACATATTCAAGTTTATTAATACTATTGATGATTTTATGCAATAGAAATTATGCAATACTTAAAATGCAATCATATAAGTAATTGATATTTAAGTACAGCATTTACTTTATTACATAATTTCATATAATCTTTGATTACTATTAAAAAAAACTCATTGTGTTACCTGTGATTGATGTTAAAATCGTTGCAATAAATATGTGTTTAAATTAGATTAATAGTTTATGACTTTATTCAATTAACTTTGACTTTTAATTATACTGTATAATGCCTTTCACTACTACTGACTATTACTCAACTTTCACTTTCACGTGTCAAAAACATAATGACCGACGTGATCTTGTTAGTATTATGTTAATGTCACCCTAGACGATCATAAACCCACCACCCCTCGGTTTTTTTTCTTTTACTATTACATCGTTTTCCCAAGATCATTGTAAGGTCATACATGATATTTTTCGTCAAGTGCATCCTATGTGAATTGCACTATTGCCCCCTGTATGTCATGATCATAACTCTACAAGGGTAGATGACAGTTCTCCAAAAAAAAAAAAAAAAAAAACATAAACAAAGAAAGGTAGATAGAAAGATAGCAAGGTTGCGATCAGACGTCTACTCAGTGTTCGTGCTGCTTTTTTAAAGTCAATTTTTTTTCTGTTTTGCTGCCGTTATAACGGTTTTTTAACTACATTTGTTAGTGTAAATTTTTGAGAAAGAGACTCAACAACAACAATTCTTGTTTTTTTAAAACTAGAAGTTGCTTTAATTGAAAAAAGAAAAAATAAAATAAAATCATCTGAATACTTTTATTATTTTTTGGATAAAAAAAATAAGAATAAAATTTAAAAAAGCCAATTCAGGCATACAATTTGTGAGTAATTAAAAGGAAAACCGAAGTAAGAACTGGATAACAGGCAAACCTCAATGTGCAGTGTCTCCCATGGCGAGTGACGATGGTGAAGCTCCTCCTGGGAGTACCAAACGGAAGGGAAAGGTAAGCCCATTGACTAATAAGGCGCTTAGGGATGGAAAATGCAACCCGGTGAGGGAGGCTGTGACCAGACCTATCAACAATATCAGAATCCAGCAACAATAATGATAAAAGCTCTGAAATGCAAAATTCATCTTCAGATTCCACACATCTCAAACAAGTAGCACTTCCAACGATGGACGGGCTTCTGCTCCATCTAATCTGGGCAATAACCAAGCTTCTTTGAACATACCTATGATCAATTGGTACCCTTCAACCCATGCAGGACCCTACAATGTGTTGGTAAAATCAGCAGTACAACTGTCCAACTCTAGAAAAACATAGAAATGTTCCTTCACGAAAAACTGAGAAAAAACCAAATCTTCTCTAAGGCTGTAATAAAGGAAGTTGGTTTCAATCTTTTCCGACTTACCTTTCCTACTTCAGAAGAAGCAAACAATTTTATTTTGATTAAAAAGCTTAGGGAAATCGAGCTTGAAGCCTTATACCGGATAGGTTTATCCAAAGATATTGTGTGATTAAGAATGTACCCACATCCTTTACCGAGAGCGAAATTCGCGACGAAATCGAGGTCAACAACGGTCTAGATGTGATATCCGTATACAGATTTCAGAGGAAAAATGGGGAGGAGCAAATTCCTTCTGGCACGGTCAAGGTGGGTTTCGGCTCACTTTCACTTCCCAAAAAGTTTGAAAATATTTAACACCATAGTTAGTGTGGAACTTTATGTGCCACCACTACGCCAGTGCAAAAACTGTGGCAGACTGGGTCACATTGCCGCAAGGTGTAGATCTAAAAAGAAATGTCTCGACGGTGGTAAACAACTTTTATGTCCCTACAACTGTGAAGATCAAAAGTGCGAACAGTGTCGTATATCGACCAAATGCAACCCCGAATGTGAGGATAACGATGCTTAATTGCAACCTCAAGAGAACACGTATCACAAGACTCTCGTAAATGTCCTCACCTGGAAAAGGGAAAGCGACATTAGGGAACTCATGGCGCTCTCTAATTTATCCAGAAAGTAGTGCAAAAATATGCCCTGAACCAAAACTACTACCAACTTTTATCTGAGGAAGATTATTCGGCCAACTTTCCAGCTACTACACCAGAAATCAGAGAAAAACATGAGAAACTTTGAGGACGAAATAAACAGAGAGTCACAAAATAAAATTTAGCAAAATTGCCGCTGCGCGAACCAAAGCCTCATTTACTCAACTTCAACCGACGACAATTTTTCTCACAACACCCCCGCCTCAGCCGGGATACTTTAAAGTAACAGAAATTGAACGAACTATGAATCGTTTCTTAACACTTTTTCAAATCTTTTATCAACAGGTAGCCACAATGATGGACATAATATTTTGGAAACTTTTAAGACAACAGTCTCAAATCTCAATATACCAAAATCAACTAAGTCAGGTCAACAGGATAGACCTCAGCAAGCACCCTAAAATGGCAAAATGCATCAACCAACTCTCTTCTATTCTTTCTTAATTGTAACCACAAATCTTAAAACTTAAAAAAAAATACATTCCTTTAATTTAAATGATAAACTTACTACAGTTAAATATACAAAGCCTTACGAGAAACAAAAATCACCTTGAGTACTACATAACAAATATAACATAGACATATGCCTTCTGTCTGAGATTTTCAATTTCCCCGAAGACAATCTGAATGCTCGGTTCATCAATCACAACATAATATGAGGAAAAGAAGCAACTGTAGTTTTGGAGGTGTAGCCATCATGGTAAGGCAAACACATATCTACTGTATAACTCCCCTTTTCATCCTCCTTGGAGGTAATAATTTGCGAGACAAAGAACTTACTGGAAAATCTTACTTTAGTTTCAATTTATGTTCCCCAATCAGTAAAGGCCAGACAATTGGAAATCGAGATGAGCAAACTACTGATTTTCTTGACACCAAACAGAATGTAATACTTGGCGGAGACTTCAATGCGAGATCACAATCCTTTGGTGACTCAGTAAATTCACCTCGTGGCAACTCTCTTAATGCCTTGATTGATGACTCAGGTTTCCATTCTTTGAACAATGGGAGCATCACCTTTAGGGCTCACTTGTCGACCCACACTGTTTTGGTTCAGTACTTGATCTCACTTTCCACAAATTCCCTTCTTAATATGCAGTGGAGCACATCATGTTCACACATTGGTGGGCAGTCACCATTACCCCATACACATTACCATCAAAGGAAAACAGCCCGGATAGAAAGTTTTTCTCTCAAAAAAAAAAAAAAAAAACTTTTAAAGGACATCGGTAATTCTTACCCAAAAAGATGGGTATATTGATTTTCATTCCGATTTTGTAATCATAGAAATATTGGTCATAGACCCACAAAAGTATATATTCTGGGTCCTCATTAAATTCTAAGACGATCTAGCCATGTCTGTCCGTCTGTCCGTCCGTCGTCTGTCTGTCTGTCTGTTGAAAGCACGATAGAGTCCGAGTGGAAAGAGCTAGAGGGTTGAAATTTCACATAAATATTTCTTATAGGTAAGGTTTGTTTGGTATTGAAAATGGGCAATATCGGTCCACGTTTTCGGATAGCCCCCATACAAGTGGCCCCTCGAAAAGCAGCTTTAACAGCCATAACTTGTTTAAAAATACGAATATAGCGATGAAATTCGACATAAGTAAGTTTCTTGTGATCCAAAATCAATATGTGAAATTTTATGAGGATCGGTCCATAATTGACCCTACCCCCCATATAAGGTCCCCTTCAGAAAATTACTTTAACGCTCATTACTGGCTTAAAAATACTAGTATATAGATGAAATTCGACATAAGTAAGTTTCATACGAGTCAAAATCTATCTAAAAAATTTTATGAGGATCGGTCCATGATTGACCCTACCCCCCATATAAGGTCCCCTTCAGAAAATGACTGCAACGCTCATTAATGGTTTAAAAATACGAGAGTAGCGATGAAATTCGACACAAATAAATTTAATACGAACCAAATTCTATCTACCAAATTTTATGAGGATCGACCCATAATTGACCCTACCCCCCTATATATGGTCTCCTTCAGAAAATTACTTTAACGCTTATAACTGGCCTAAATATACGAGTATATAGATGAAATTCGACATAAGTAAGTTTCATTCGAGTCAAACGAGGTTTGATGGTGGGTATATAAGATTCGGCATAGCCGAATATAACACTCTTACTTGTTCTTCCTAATTTTGTTCATATAGAAATGGAAATGAATTCATTAATATCCAATTCCAAATTCCATATTCAGGAAAATACATCGAGAACGCCCCAAATATTGGTGGAATCCGGCCGTTGATAAATCTTTTCGTCTCAAAATTGCTGCTCAGAAAAAATTCAACATTCTAAAGAATTCGCAAAATACCAACAACTTGGCGCAGGCCATTAAAAATTTTCGGAAAGAAGTGAAATCTGCCAAAAAGAAATCATTTCAAAATAAAATGGATGAACTCAACAACATACCCGGTACAAAGACCTTTTTTAAATTCATCAATTCATGCAGATCCTCCCTGTCACCGAACAGCTACTCTAGATGGCAATACGATAACAACCAAGCATTTTTAGATCATCTCAAAAGTCAAGTGCCGGACAATACAACCAGCCAGATAATCTTACCCTTTTTTTTCCTCTGATGTCCCCTTCTCCACTTCTGAACTCGAATATGTCCTGCGTAACAAATCTAAACCTTCTGCTGCTGGTCCCGACAATATTTCATATGAAATGCTGAAAAGTCTATCAGCTACGTCAAAATTATCTCTTCTTCAAGCATTCAATAAGGCATGGCAACACTGTGGACATCCGGGACTCTTGGAGGAAAATCCGGATTGCCCCTATTCCGAAAAGGGATAAGGATTTGGATATATACAACGAATTTCTGATCACTGCTGCCAAGGAGAACAACCTTAAAGTCACTCTTGTTACTCTCGACATTGCGAGAGCATACGATTGCGTGAAAATCGACACGCTACATACAATCCTCTGTCAACTAAACATGCCCACCATTGGTCTTGCTGGATATATGAATTCCTACGTCCACCGCATACTGACTCTTGGTACCAGCAATGTCGATATGTATAACGGTCTTCCTCAGGGTAGCTGTCTAAGCCCGCTCCTATTTAACATCTACACTACAAAATTACACAAAATAGCTGATGAGAACACGCACATTTTCCAATTTGCAGACGACTTTGTAATCGTATCCACACACCGAGATTTTGACCTCTCTGTTCGACAACTCCAAACCAAATTAAACCTTTTTTATGGTATCTCCAAATCTCTAAATCTCAACATAAACTATCAAAAAACAGCTGCTCTATATATGGCAAAAGGAGCAAGGAGGAATGTGTCAGTGAACATCAATGACAATCCAATCGTAAACGTGAATTGTTTTAAATTTTTAGGAAGATACATCAAAAACAGCCTTTCACTCAAGGATCATTACGACTCTGTTGTTGGAAAATCTAAATTAGCATGCAATGCCATAAAAATGGTTACATCTTTCAAAGGTGGGCTTATGCCAAATATTGCGATAAACCTTTCTAAATCCTTGGTTTTCTCGAAAACAGAATATGCTAGATCTTCCACGGCTCACGCGCCCAAATATATAAACAAAAAAATAATGACATTTCAAAACAACTTACTTCGAAGAAGCCTAGGACTTAATCCCTCAACGCCTACTCACATAATTTATGCCCTATCACTCACTCTCCCACCTCATCAAAGAGCTCTCTATCTTGCATCCAAGGAATTGCTGAAAATGAAAATGTTTAATCCTGAGTCGTATCGCCAAATTGTTCAAACTCCGACGAGGAAATCGAGCCTGGGTTACACCTTTCTCACCTTCCGCAACATTTTTGAAAACACCTGCACGGATTTTACTACCACGACATCTGAAAAAGTCTCCATATTCCTGGACAGCTTTTCATCATCAAAAAACAACACCTCCACTGTGGAAATGAACATGATCTTTCGGGAAAAAATACACCACCTTAAGTGCGAAGGATATGCTATTTTTGCCACAGACGCGTCTGTCATGGCGGATAGTACTGGTTGTGCAGTATGCAACATTTCATGGAATCATAACTTCATGTTTAAAATTCCAAACAAAGTCTCCCCCTTGACTGGTGAACTATATGCTATCGACAAGGCGATAGACATCATCATAGAAGATGGCTACTCACACTCGGCAATCTTCACTGACAGCAAAAACGCGTGCCTACTTCTTCGGCAAAACACCTCCTTCAACTTCCTTGTCTCAAGAATCTTAAAGAAGATTGAAACCGCCAATCTAACTTATATTTTCTTTATCTGGACCCCAGCACATGTTGGTATACCTCCCAACGAACTGGCCGATTATTTTGCTAAGCATGCTGCCTCTGTTGGCTCCATCATAAACCCTCAGCTCTCCTTAAAGGATGCGTATGCTGAAATCTATACAATCAATGGGACACGGAATACAAAGCGCATCAGTCGGGACGGTATTTTCATGAACTTTTTCCTGAATTGCCGAAATGTCACTGGTTTATAAACAGCAAATTTTCGCCCTCTCAAATTAAAACCATCAACAGACTGCTAACAGGTCATACTTTCAACACTCCATACCTCAAAATGATTGGATCAATATCAACAGATCTATGTGAAATTTGTAATACAATTGACGATGATAACCATGCAATTTTTCATTGAACAAAATTTGACTCCCAAAGGCAACACTTCCCTTTTTTCAGGAATTACAACAGTCTTATGGACCTGCTAAAGTCAAAACAACACTTGGTCTACAAGGACCTTTTGAATTTCATAAATTTATGCAAAATCGAGCTATAAAGTCTCCCACGATCTAGCTGTACCACCTACCAATACAGCTATGTATAAACTAAGGCAGCTATGTATAAGCAAATTTAAAAACACTACCACACTCAAATACTAGTATGTATTATGTCTTTTTTGACACAAACAGTACTGGCATATAAGCGTTACCACATGCTTAGACAAAATAAACAAAAACCCCAAAAAAAAAAAACAAAGAAAGGTAGAAATGTAAGAAAAAATGTAAACAAAAATAAAGAAATAAACAAGACAACTTTAATAAAAATATAAATTTGCAATTTGTTATTCTTAAATGACAATTGTGTTGTGAGGACCTATAGGTATAATAAAAATGATGTCATGCCGGTGGTATTAATGGTCAGCCACTTATGTTTTCCCGAGGGCTGGAATGTGTAAGTACAGCTACTAACTAAAACCACATCCCGTATTCACTAGTTTGTCAGTACCAAATGTGTTTTCATTTAGAACAACGTACCCGTCACATGTGTTGTTTTCAAAGTTTAATTAATGCCAAAAATTTTTCGCTAACGAAGTAGCGGGCAGCAAGCCAATTTTAGACACCGTTTTCATCCCTTCATTACCCGAATTTCTAAAAAGTACCGAAAGGATTTCTAATAGACTTTAATTATAATAGGATAAATTTAAAGTTTTATTTGCATGGTCATTTGTTTCGAACATAAATAGGTTAAGAGAAGGTTCTATGGGGACAGTTTTTACCCTTTTAGCTCTATAAAGTCTAGATTTAAAAAAAAAAGTACCAGACACCTATCAATTATTTCTTTGTATAATAGAGGATACATTAGGAATTTTATTTATATCTTTGCTTCTTTAGGAGATATAAAGGATACTAATTTTATCCTTTTTTACCCATTTCTTCCCCTAAACGTAATCCCTTCTTAGTGGATCTATACAATGCCAAAGGAACCTATAACCAAAATTTCATGATTCTAGCTTTAACGGTTTGGGCTGGGCGATGATGAATCAGTCAGTCAATCAGTCACGCAAGCCTTTTATATATAGATTGAGAGAAGGAGAATGGATAGTTAGCTGCTGGTTTCATACCTACATCCTGTACAAAAATATTTTAACAGATTAAAGGTGAGTCAGAATAATTATGAATTTTACGTACATAGTTGTTTAACTAATTAAAATTTTCCTCGGATATTATTATTAGTCTACTAAACTCACCTGCAAACAAATCAACTGTAGTAACAGTATTACATTCGACACCGTTACAACTGGAACCATTTTTTTCTTTTCCGTACACTACCCACGGTGAACCAGAATTCAACGAACACATAAATCCTATGTCGCAAAACAGAATTTGGATGTAAAACCATTTGCAGGGCGATTTAATACGATTAACCTTAGAATCCAATACGCATATATTAGGATACATCCCACCAACAAGGGCGGCTTTAATGACAGAACAATTCGATTTGAGATTTATATAATGCATACTAAGATCAACTTTGCTATATATTAATTGTGATGATCTTAAGGATCCAACCAATTGAGTACGGATATTGCAGTCCTGTTCCAACAGGCCATTCAAAATGAAATTATATTAAAATCAAAAACCAATTCCTCATTTCTAAAGTTATTTTTCCATTCTATTATAGATTATTTCATGGCAGAATAATTTGTCCAGTTTGTTTTTTCAACTTTAGCAGTCGTTTTCAAAACAACAACAAAAAGCCATCACTATACCCCCAAAGGTAGGTAAATAACAAGGAATATTTTGGAAGTCAACAAGTATTTATCCTCTAATGTTTACATTTAACACAATCATTTAAAATAAAACTAAACATCTCTAGCATGATGTAATAACTTAGTGCATCCTGATCTCTAGTATATTTTCCCAAATAAAAGGTTTTTGAAAATACATATGATTATTACTTACAGAATATCAAGAAGATCTACATATGTCACATTTAAAGCAAAAAATGCAACTTTAACAGTCCATTAGCCCATTCCGCAAGAGCAACGCCATGTAGATAATCCGGATTAAATGAATACGAGATGACAAAAGTTAATTTATTTTCAATAGCAGTTGGCGGTAACATGGCAGCGGGAAAAAGTTGCAGTAAAGAGGCCTTCCTAAAGGCATTATGCACTATAATATGAGACTTTTGGTTACTTTTTCGATCTTTTACTGGTATTAATTAAACGTTTAATGAGAATATACAACATGGAACGATAAAGTGTTCTTCAAAAGGTACTTTTTGATTTTTCTATAATATTGAACCTAGAAACATGAAATTGAACATGAAGGGTCCACAGTGTGTGAGTATATAAATGCGATCTTTTAGTACTTTTTCGTTCTTCAACGAATACCTTTTATGTTTTCTTTAATATAAGAGGACTTTTTGGGTACTTTGTAGTTTTTCAAAGGGTGTTTTTTTTGCTTTTCAATAATATTGGTCAGAAACATAAAATTAACCACGCAGGGTTCTGTTCATGGAAATCTGTATGAATGTTCTTCAGCTGGTACTTTTGAGTTTTCTATAATATTGAAATATAAATTAAAAAATAAGTGTTTTTGGTTCTTTTTTGTTTCGTTTTCGTAGAAACATAAAATATGGAGTGAATGGAAATCTATAGGAAGGGACTTTTGGTACTTTTTCGCTCTACTTTCTGATTTTTCTATATAATTGGACTTAGAGGCATAAAATTAAACACGCAGGGTTCCAGTTGAATGGAAATCTGCACAAAGGGAATAATTTTTACCTTTTCGTTCCTCATCCAGTAATTTTGGAGATTTCTAAAGTAGTTGTATGATAGAAACAATATAATTTGTTTTTATACATATATCGTCACATAAAACGCAAAAATCCCTATTTAACATTTTTTAAATTCTACAGGAGAAGCAAAAAACTATTTAAAATGGAAAGTTTAGTTTCAATCAGCGCGATTTGTTTTTCTTCAAAAGACATTTTTAACGGTAAATTTCTCAGTTGTTTTGACAATTTACAATTTGTATTTACAAATGATTAGTTACGTCTTTTAGCCTTTATATAAAACTGCTTTTGAAGATAGGGCCCTTTTGAACATTTGGCTTGATGTAATACATAAGAAAATGAAAATGTCGATTTTGAATTTTTTTTAGTTAGGGCCGTTTTAGTTTTAGGTATGTAGGCAAAGTCACAAAGTTGCACGTAGCTCTGTCCTGTTAATCCAAAATCTCGGATGTTTATGAAAATGAATTTATTTAAATTAGAGTAAAAAGGTGATATGAAGTGATAAAAATAAGTTTAATAAATTGTATGATATTTTGAGAATACAAAACTTCAGTAATTACATATGTGAAAATTTTTTACATATGTATATTCCATATTAATTAAAAAATCGTTTAATGTGTGTGACAAACCTTAGCTTTTAATGTGGAAACGGCACGCTGGTGGTCGCACAACGCAAGCTCGTCGGATGGGGGTAGGATCTTTCCACCATAGTTTGGTCACATTTAAAATATCGTGCCATTGTCAAATATGTTATAATGAAATAAAAATTACAATCGAAATTTCTATTAGTCAGATGGACAAATGACAACTATGTTAATAACAATCTATAGTCCCATAGTCTTTGAAGGAAATGGTGTTATGACCTTCACGGACTTCCCTCCCTTAACATGGCAATGTTTCAGCCATCCTTGGTCCCAGTTCATCCGTCCTGTAATTGTCTGGAACCCTAACAATAACTTACCAACTAATCATGATTCACATCATTACCTCTTTACTTATTAGCTTTCCATTATCATTAATATACTGTTTGTTTCAAAATATCGTAATACATACAAATATTTGTTTTTATTTTCTAATAAACAGAATTCGTAACGAAGCTAACATACAATATATAAATTTCCTTAGGATTATAACAAAAGTTATTACGATAAAGAATTTAACAGATTGAACTTCAAAATAAATCAGTTATTTTTATATTTAGAATAGAATATAAATTAGAGATTCTAATATTTTTTTTGTATATTAATCGCAAAAAAAAAAAACATATTTGTATGAAAGTTTTATATGAAGAAATTAAATTGTACACAAAAAATATTAGAATTTACAACAAAAAAAAATAATAATTTTCCTTTTTTGTTTTAATTTATATTAAATATGAATTAACTATAATTCAGATTATTAAACTTAAATCATTCTTTTTTTTTTTTTTTAGATTAACGTGAGGGTATTAAGGTTTTATATCATGCTTGTTTGTTTTTCATTATGTTATTTAGTACATTCTTATTTGTTTATTTATTTATTTATTTATATATTTATTCATTATATATTCATTTATTTATTTAATAATTTATTTATTAATTTATTTATTTATTTATTTGTAGATTTATTTATTATATATTCATTTATTTATTTAATAATTTATTTATTAATTTATTTATTAATTTATTTATTTACTTATTTATTTGTATATTTATTATTTATTTGTTTATTTTAACATTATTTTAACTTAATGTTAATGTTATGAGAAAAATATAAATCTCAAAACTATTAAAATTTAAAATAAGTTAATTTTTGTTCAAATACATTGCCATAAAACAAACGTGTTTGTATTGAAAATCCAAAAATAAGTATTACTTATTTTACTCTTATGCAAAAAAAAATTGTTATTATAGAAATATTATAAATTATAATTGAAAATACAAAAAGAAAGTAATATGTCTGAATATTTTATATTCTACTTTAACACTGATTTTAAAACCCTTTTTTCTTTTTGTTTGAATTTTTTTTTTTAATGTAATTCGAAAAAATATAATATATATGTATATCTTTTATCTTTAGACTTTTAATTGAAGTATATATATATATATATTTTTTTTTTTTTTGGTTTCATTAATAAGTTGTAATTAATTAGATTTATTATTTATATTTAGATCAATTAATATCTTAATAAATTTAATTTAAGAAAAATAATTAAGATACACGGAAACATAAAAACATGTAACATAAAGTTTGGTTAGGTTCATTTTTTTTTAACGGTCACGTTTTATATTTTCAAGGTGACTCATTCTTTTATACATTCAGTATTTAAAGGTCATAGGAGTCATTAAAATTTCACCAGTGTAGTCTTATGGTATTTCTTTTTTTTAACGGCTTACCCTGATTTTCCTTCAAGTTGTTTTACCGTGCACTATATTTATTCCTCCACTGTTCTATTCGTCAAATTTTACCAGTATTCTGGGTTGTTGTCCTTGATGATATATTTGGGATTAAGGGTCTCATTTTATAAAACGAAACGACAAACGTTCAAAAAAATTTGTATGGAAAAAATTCAAATTTTCATAAATTTCCCAGTATTCTTCATACAAATTTTTTACGTTAACGAAAGTTTCGTTTTATAAAATGAGGGGGTAATATCCGTGGGATTTTTTGGAATTAATTTTGCCCGAAATACCTTGAGCTGTCTCTGTCTTTACTAAGCGATAAGATCTACGCAATTTCTCACTCACAGATGGCTCTGCGACACTGATGATTCCTTTTGTATAAAGCATAAACTTAATTATTACATTATTCAAGTTTTATTAATACTATTGATGATTTTATGCAATAGAAATTATGCAATACTTAAAATGCAATCATATAAGTAATTGATATTTAAGTACAGCATTTACTTTATTACATAATTTCATATAATCTTTGATTACTATTTAAAAAAAACTCATTTGTGTTACCTGTGATTGATGTTAAAATCGTTGCAATAAATATGTGTTTAAATTAGATTAATAGTTTATGACTTTATTCAATTAACTTTGACTTTTAATTATACTGTATAATGCCTTTCACTACTACTGACTATTACTCAACTTTCACTTTCACGTGTCAAAAACATAATGACCGACGTGATCTTGTGAGTATTATGTTAATGTCACCCTAGACGATCATAAACCCACCACCCCTCGGTTTTTTTCTTTTACTATTACATCGTTTTCCCAAGATCATTGTAAGGTCATTACATGATATTTTTCGTCAAGTGCATCCTATTGTGAATTGTACTATAAAAGTCAATAACTCCACTGCCCCCTGTATGTCATGATCATAACTCTACAAGGGTAGATGACAGTTCTCCAAAAAAAAAAAAAAAACATAAACAAAGAAAGGTAGATAGAAAGATAGCAAGGTTGCGATCAGACGTCTACTCAGTGTTCGTGCTGCTTTTTTAAAGTCAATTTTTTTTCTGTTTTGCTGCCGTTATAACGGTTTTTTAACTACATTTGTTAGTGTAAATTTTTGAGAAAGAGACTCAACAACAATATATTCATTTATTTATTTAATCATTTATTTATTAATTTATTTATTTATTTTATTTGTATATTTATTATTTATTTATATATTCATTTATTTATTTAATAATTTATTTATTAATTTATTTATTTATTTATTTGTATATTTATTTATTTATTTGTTTATTTTAACATTATTTTAAACTTTAATGTTATATGAGAAAAAATATAAATCTCAAAACTATTAAAATTTAAAATAAGTTAATTTTTGTTCAAATACATTGCCATAAAACAAACGTGTTTGTATTGAAAATCCAAAAAATAAGTATTACTTATTTATTCTTATGCAAAAAAAATTTGTTATTATAGAAATATTATAAATTATAATTGAAAATACAGTAAGAAAGTAATATGTCTGAATATTTTATATTCTACTTTAACACTGATTTAAACCCTATTTTCTTTTGTTTGAATTTTTTTTTTTTAATGTAATTCTGAAATATAATATATATATCTTTTATCTTTAAAATATAATATATATCGTGACCCTATATTCAAAAAGTGCGAACTCAATTTTGGGCAAAGTGAGTTTTTGATGCAAAAGGATTCCTCAATGCATGATCCACGTCTGGTATAAATTTGAAACCAAAAAAGTAATTTTTGCACTTTTAACAACAATTTTTGTTAATATGCTATCTCAAAGTTAAATTTTATTGAAGAAAATAAGTGCTAACTTCCATACAAATTTTACAACATTTTTTAAAACTTCAAATTTGTTTAAAATTTATTTTGTATATTAACAAGATGAACATGCTGAACACAAAACAGGTGAAGATTAATAAATTGAATGTATAGTTTTTAAGATATGATCATTTATATATTTGTATATAAAGCCAGTTTTAGACTTTAAATAATGTTTTTCCGAAAAATGTAAAGTTATTTCAGAAATCGTTTATAACACTAAGATCTATAATATTCTATGGTTCCAATTTAGAATTATGATTATAAAAAAAGTCTTTAAATGTGCAAATTATGGAGTATTATTCAAAAAATTTTGGTACTTTTTATATTCAAAAACTTTTCATAATTTAAAATATTTGTACTGAGAATAAGGAATAGTAAAAAACCAGATATGCCATGAGTTTTTCTACTTAAATGGTGTAAATGCATCTTATTGGACTTACTGGTTTGACTTTATCCCTTAAAAAAAACAATTTATAAAATTATAAAATAACGCATATTATTAGAAGAAATTTTTGTTCTATTCATTGAACAAAACATGCTAACTTAGAACAAATATTTGTTTTTTTGTCGACCAAAAAGTGCTATCTTAAATAAGTCGCTAAAATGTGCAAAATATTAAATTTTTTCATAGGTAAGAATTAGTAAGTATGTTAAAAACGTATTATGGAAGAAATATTGTCTTTTAGTGCAATATTTCACGAATTAAATAGTTTTTTTGCTTTCCTGAAAACTAGACTTTATTGATTTAGCACTTTTTGAATATAGGGTATCGATATGTATATCTTTTATAATATATATGTATATCTTTTATCTTTAGACTTTTAATTGAAGTATATATATTTTTTTTTTTTGGTTTCATTAATAAGTTGTAATTAATTAGATTTAATTAATTATATTTAGATCAATTAATATCTTAATAAATTTAATTTAAGAAAAATAATTAAGATACACGGAAACATAAAACATGTAACATAAAGTTTGGTTAGGTTCATTTTTTTTAACGGTCACGTTTATATTTTCAAGGTGACTCATTCTTTTATACATTCAGTATTTAAAGGTCATAGGAGTCATTAAAATTTCACCAGTGTAGTCTTATGGTATTTCTTTTTTTTTAACGGCTTACCCTGATTTTTCCTTCAATTTAGTTTTACCGTGCACTATATTTATTCCTCCACTGTTCTATTCGTCAAATTTTACCAGTATTCTGGGTTGTTGTCCTTGATGATATATTTGGGATTAATAGTCCGTGGGATTTTTTGGGATTAATTTTGCCCGAAATACCTTGAGCTGTCTCTGTCTTTACTAAGCGATAATCTACGCAATTTCTCACTCACAGATGGCTCTGCGACACTGATGATTCCTTTTGTATAAAGCATAAAACTTAATTATTACATTATTCAAGTTTTATTAATACTATTGATGATTTTATGCAATAGAAATTATGCAATACTTAAAATGCAATCATATAAGTAATTGATATTTAAGTACAGCATTTACTTTATTACATAATTTCATATAATCTTTGATTACTATTTAAAAAAAACTCATTTGTGTTACCTGTGATTGATGTTAAAATCGTTGCAATAAATATGTGTTTAAATTAGATTAATAGTTTATGACTTTATTCAATTAACTTTGACTTTTAATTATACTGTATAATGCCTTTCACTACTACTGACTATTACTCAACTTTCACTTTCACGTGTCAAAAACATAATGACCGACGTGATCTTGTGAGTATTATGTTAATGTCACCCTAGACGATCATAAACCCACCACCGCTCGGTTTTTTCTTTTACTATTACATCGTTTTCCCAAGATCATTGTAAGGTCATTACATGATATTTTTCGTCAAGTGCATCCTATTGTGAATTGCACTATAAAAGTCAATAACTCCACTGCCCCCTGTATGTCATGATCATAACTCTACAAGGGTAGATGACAGTTCTCCAAAAAAAAAAAACATAAACAAAGAAAGGTAGATAGAAAGATAGCAAGGTTGCGATCAGTCGTCTACTCAGTGTTCGTGCTGCTTTTTTAAAGTCAATTTTTTTTTCTATTTTGCTGCCGTTATAACGGTTTTTTAACTACATTTGTTAGTGTAAATTTTTGAGAAAGAGACTCAACAACAATATATTCATTTATTTATTTAATCATTTATTTATTAATTTATTTATTTATTTTATTTGTATATTTATTTATTTATATATTCATTTATTTATTTAATAATTTATTTATTAATTTATTATTAATTTATTTATTTATTTATTTATTTGTATATTTATTTATTTATTTGTTTATTTTAACATTATTTTAAACTTTAATGTTATATGAGAAAAAATATAAATCTCAAAACTATTAAAATTTAAAATAAGTTAATTTTTGTTCAAATACATTGCCATAAAACAAACGTGTTTGTATTGAAAATCCAAAAAATAAGTATTACTTATTTTATTCTTATGCAAAAAAAATTTGTTATTATAGAAATATTATAAATTATAATTGAAAATACAGTAAGAAAGTAATATGTCTGAATATTTTATATTCTACTTTAACACTGATTTTAAACCCTATTTTCTTTTTGTTTGAATTTTTTTTTAATGTAATTCTGAAATATAATATATATATTTTTATCTTTAGACTTTTAATCGAAGTATATATACTCTTTTTTTTTTTGGTTTCATTAATAAGTTGTAATTAATTAGATTTAATTAATTATATTTAGATCAATTAATATCTTAATAAATTTAATTTAAGAAAAATAATTAAGATACACGGAAACATAAAAACATGTAACATAAAGTTTGGTTAGGTTCATTTTTTTTTAACGGTCACGTTTTATATTTTCAAGGTGACTCATTCTTTTATACATTCAGTATTAAAAGGTCATAGGAGTCATTAAAATTTCACCAGTGTAGTCTTATGGTATTTCTTTTTTTTTAACGGCTTACCCTGATTTTTCCTTCAATTTGTTTTACCGTGCACTATATTTATTCCTCCACTGTTCTATTCGTCAAATTTTACCAGTATTCTGGGTTGTTGTCCTTGATGATATATTTGGGATTAATATCCGTGGGATTTTTTTGGGATTAATTTTGCCCGAAATACCTTGAGCTGTCTCTGTCTTTACTAAGCGATCTACGCAATTTCTCACTCACAGATGGCTCTGCGACACTGATGATTCCTTTTGTATAAAGCATAAAACTTAATTATTACATTATTCAAGTTTTATTAATACTATTGATGATTTTATGCAATAGAAATTATGCAATACTTAAAATGCAATCATATAAGTAATTGATATTTAAGTACAGCATTTACTTTATTACATAATTTCATATAATCTTTGATTACTATTTAAAAAAAACTCATTTGTGTTACCTGTGATTGATGTTAAAATCGTTGCAATAAATATGTGTTTAAATTAGATTAATAGTTTATGACTTTATTCAATTAACTTTGACTTTTAATTATACTGTATAATGCCTTTCACTACTACTGACTATTACTCAACTTTCACTTTCACGTGTCAAAAACATAATGACCGACGTGATCTTGTGAGTATTATGTTAATGTCACCCTAGACGATCATAAACCCACCACCCCTCGGTTTTTTTCTTTTACTATTACATCGTTTTCCCAAGATCATTGTAAGGTCATTACATGATATTTTTCGTCAAGTGCATCCTATTGTGAATTGCACTATTGCCCCCTGTATGTCATGATCATAACTCTACAAGGGTAGATGACAGTTCTCCAAAAAAAAACAAGTAAGAAATTATAGTCGGGCGAGGCCGACCATATAATACCCTACACCTTTGACAAAAATATAATGTGATTTAGTTGCCATAATAAAGCATTTAAGTTGAATTGTACCTTGCCTTAGGTATACATACTTAAGCCGTTTATTGTTGAATAAAATTGTGGACATTTAAGTGAAATTTTGATGGGGGCTTTTCATAGGGGCTAGGGTCATATGAGAACCTATTATTATGGAATTCGTGGGGTCATCAAGTCTTGTATACAACTTGGTTATTGCAGCTTTTTGTCGAGATATGAGTATATTAAACATAATTATGAACTTAAAAGCCCTATTCGGCGGATTCAGTTGTATGGGGGCTAGGTGAAATAATGGACCGATGTAAACCATTTTCAACAGGCTTCATCTACGGTACCATAAAAGATCATGTGCCAAATTTCATTGAATTATCTCCAAAATTGCGACCTGTAGTTTGATTACAAGTTTTAAAAGCCCTATTCGGGGGTTCAGTTGTATGGGGGCTAGGTGAAATAATGGACCGATGGTAACCATTTTCAATAGGCTTCGTCTACGGTACCATAAAAGATCATGTGCCAAATTTCATTGAATTATCTCCAAAATTGCGACCTGTAGTTTGATTACAAGTTTTAAAAGCCCTATTCGGGGGTTCAGTTGTATGGGGGCTAGGTGAAATAATGGACCGATGGTAACCATTTTCAATAGGCTTCGTCTACGGTACCATAAAAGATCATGTGCCAAATTTCATTGAATTA
Organism: Lucilia sericata; assembly: GCF_015586225.1. Taxonomy (NCBI): domain Eukaryota; kingdom Metazoa; phylum Arthropoda; class Insecta; order Diptera; family Calliphoridae; genus Lucilia; species Lucilia sericata. The sequence goes on along the minus strand of NW_023996621.1, from coordinate 18,144 downwards.
TCTCCAAAATTGCGACCAGTAGTTCGATTACAAGTTTTAAAAGCCCTATTCGGGGGTTCAGTTGTATGGGGGCTAGGTGAAATAATGGACCGATGGTAACCATTTTCAATAGGCTTCGTCTACGGTACCATAAAAGATCATGTGCCAAATTTCATTGAATTATCTCCAAAATTGCGACCTGTAGTTTGATTACAAGTATTAAAAGCCCTATTCGAGGGGTTCAGTTGTATGGGGGCTAGGTGGAATAATGGACCGATGTTAACCATTTTCAATAGGCTTCGTCTACGATACCATAAAAGATCATGTGCCAAATTTCATTGAATTATCTGCAAAATTGCGACCTGTAGTTTGATTACAAGGATTACAAGCCCTATTGGGGGGTTCAGTTGTATGGGGGCTAGGTGAAATAATGGACCGAGCTTAACCATTTTCAATAGGCTTCGTCCCTGGTACAATAGAAGATCATGTACCAAATTTCATTGAATTATCTTCAAAATTGCGACCTGTAGTTTGATTACAAGGTTTACATGGACGGACGGACGGACGGACAGACGGACGGACAGACGGACGGACATAGCTAAATCGACTCAGAAAATGATTCTGAGCCGATTGGTATACTTTAAGGTGGGTATAGGACCAATATTATTGTGCGTTACAAACATCAGCACAAACCCAATATACCCTCCCCACTAAAGTGGTGTAGGGTATAAAAACATAAACAAAGAAAGGTAGATAGAAAGATAGCAAGGTTGCGATCAGACGTCTACTCAGTGTTCGTGCTGCTTTTTTAAAATCAATTTTTTTCTTGTTTTGCTGCCGTTATAACGGTTTTTTAACTACATTTGTTAGTGTAAATTTTTGAGAAAGAGACTCAACAACAACAATTCTTGTTTTTTTAAAACTAGAAGTTGCTTTAATTGAAAAAAAAAAAAAAAAATAAATAAAATCATCTGAATACTTTTATTATTTTTTGGATAAAAAAAAAAATAAGAATAAAATTAAAAAAAAAGCCAATTCAGGCATACAATTTGTGAGTAATTAAAAGGAAAACCGAAGTGAGAACTGGATAACAGGCAAACCTCAATGTGCAGTGTCTCCCATGGCGAGTGACGATGGTGAAGCTTCTCCTGGGAGTACCAAACGGAAGGGAAATTTAAGCCCATCGACTAATAAGGCGCTTAGGGATGGAAATGGCAACCCGGTGAGGGAGGCTGTTGAACCAGACCTATCAACAATATCAGAATCCAGCAACAATAATGATAAAAGCAAAATGCAAAATTCATCTTCAGATTCCACACAATCTCAAACAAGTAGCACTTCCAACGATGGACGGGCTTCTGCTCCATCTAATCTGGGCAATAACCAAGCTTCTTTGAACATACCTATGATCAATTGGTACCCTTCAACCCATGCAGGACCCTACAATGTGTTGGTAAAATCAGCAGTACAACTGTCCAACTCTAGGAAAAACATAGAAATGTTCCTTCACGAAAAACTGAGAAAAAACCAAATCTTCTCTAAGGCTGTAATAAAGGAAGTTGGTTTCAATCTTTTCCGACTTACCTTTCCTACTTCAGAAGAAGCAAACAATTTTATTTTGATTAAAAAGCTTAGGGAAATCGAGCTTGAAGCCTTTATACCGGATAGGTTTATCCAAAGATATTGTGTGATTAAGAATGTACCCACATCCTTTACCGAGAGCGAAATTCGCGACGAAATCGAGGTCAACAACGGTCTAGATGTGATATCCGTATACAGATTTCAGAGGAAAAATGGGGAGGAGCAAATTCCTTCTGGCACGGTCAAGGTGGGTTTCGGCTCACTTCACTTCCCAAAAAGTTTGAAAATATTTAACACCATAGTTAGTGTGGAACTTTATGTGCCACCACTACGCCAGTGCAAAAACTGTGGCAGACTGGGTCACATTGCCGCAAGGTGTAGATCTAAAAAGAAATGTCTCGACGGTGGTAAACAACTTTTATGTCCCTACAACTGTGAAGATCAAAAGTGCGAACAGTGTCGTATATCGACCAAATGCAACCCCGAATGTGAAGATAAACGATGCCTTAATTGCAACTCAAGAGAACACGTATCACAAGACTCTCGTAAATGTCTCACCTGGAAAAGGGAAAGCGACATTAGGGAACTCATGGCGCTCTCTAATTTATCCAGAAAGTAGTGCAAAAATATGCCCTGAACCAAAACTACTACCAACTTTTATCTGAGGAAGATTATTCGGCCAACTTTCCAGCTCTACACCAGAAATCAGAGAAAAACATGAGAAACTTTGAGGACGAAATAAACAGAAGAGTCACAAAAATAAAATTTAGCAAAATTGCCGCTGCGCGACCAAAGCCTCATTTTACTCAACTTCAACCGACGACAATTTTTCTCACAACACCCGCCTACGCTCAGCCGGGATACTTTAAAGTAACAGAAATTGAACGAACTATGAATCGTTTCTTAACACTTTTTCAAATCTTTTATCACAGGTTAGCCACAATGATGGACATAATATTTTGGAAACTTTTAAGACAACAGTCTCAAATCTCAACATACCAAAATCAACTAAGTCAGGTCAACAGGATAGACCTCAGCAAGCACCCTAAAATGGCAAAATGCATCAACCAACTCTCTTCTATTCTTTCTTAATTGTAACCACAAATCTTAAAACTTAAAAAAATACATTCCTTTTAATTTAAATGATAAACTTACTACAGTTAAATATACAAAGCCTTACGAGAAACAAAAATCACCTTGAGTACTACATAAACAAATATAACATAGACATATGCCTTCTGTCTGAGATTTTCAATTTCCCCGAAGACAATCTGAATGCTCGGTTCATCAATCACAACATAATAATGAGGAAAAGAAGCAACTGTAGTTTTGGAGGTGTAGCCATCATGGTAAGCAAACACATATCTACTGTATAACTCCCCTTTTCATCCTCCTTGGAGGTAATAATTTGCGAGACAAAGAACTTACTGGAAAATCTTACTTTAGTTTCAATTTATGTTCCCCAATCAGTAAAGGCCAGACAATTTGAAATCGAGATGAGCAAACTACTGATTTTTCTTGACACCAAACAGAATGTAATACTTCGCGGAGACTTCAATGCGAGATCACAATCCTTTGGTGACTCAGTAAATTCACCTCGTGGCAACTCTCTTAATGCCTTGATTGATGACTCAGGTTTCCATTCTTTGAACAATGGGAGCATCACCTTTAGGGCTTCACTTGTCGACCCACACTGTTTTGGTTCAGTACTTGATCTCACTTTCACAAATTCCCTTCTTAATATGCAGTGGAGCACATCATGTTCACAGATTGGTGGCAGTCACCATTACCCCATACACATTACCATCAAGGAAAACAGCCCGGATAGAAAAGTTTTTCTCTAAAAAAAAAAAAAACTTTTAAAGGACATCGGTAATTCTTTTTTTATACCCACCATCAAAAAAGATGGGGGGTATATTGATTTTGTCATTCCGTTTGTAACACATAGAAATATTGGTCATAGACCCACAAAAGTATATATATTCTGGGTCCTCATTAAATTCTAAGACGATCTAGCCATGTCTGTCCGTCTGTCCGTCCGTCCGTCTGTCTGTCTGTCTGTCTGTCTGTTGAAAGCACGATAGAGTCCGAGTGGAAAGAGCTAGAGGGTTGAAATTTCACATAAATATTTCTTATAGGTAAGGTTTGTTTGGTATTGAAAATGGGCAATATCGGTCCACGTTTTCGGATAGCCCCCATACAAGTGGCCCCTCGAAAAGCAGCTTTAACAGCCATAACTTGTTTAAAAATACGAATATAGCGATGAAATTCGACATAAGTAAGTTTCTTGTGATCCAAAATCAATATGTGAAATTTTATGAGGATCGGTCCATAATTGACCCTACCCCCCATATAAGGTCCCCTTCAGAAAATTACTTTAACGCTCATTACTGGCTTAAAAATACTAGTATATAGATGAAATTCGACATAAGTAAGTTTCATACGAGTCAAAATCTATCTAAAAAATTTTATGAGGATCGGTCCATGATTGACCCTACCCCCCATATAAGGTCCCCTTCAGAAAATGACTGCAACGCTCATTAATGGTTTAAAAATACGAGAGTAGCGATGAAATTCGACACAAATAAATTTAATACGAACCAAATTCTATCTACCAAATTTTATGAGGATCGACCCATAATTGACCCTACCCCCCTATATATGGTCTCCTTCAGAAAATTACTTTAACGCTTATAACTGGCCTAAATATACGAGTATATAGATGAAATTCGACATAAGTAAGTTTCATTCGAGTCAAACGAGGTTTGATGGTGGGTATATAAGATTCGGCATAGCCGAATATAACACTCTTACTTGTTCTTCCTAATTTTGTTCATATAGAAATGGAAATGAATTCATTAATATCCAATTCCAAATTCCATATTCAGGAAAATACATCGAGAACGCCCAAATATTGGTGGAATCCGGCCGTTGATAAATCTTTTCGTCTCAAAATTGCTGCTCAGAAAAAATTCAACATTCTAAAGAATTCGCAAAATACCAACAACCTGGCGCAGGCCATTAAAAATTTTCGGAAAGAAGTGAAATCTGCCAAAAAGAAATCATTTCAAAATAAAATGGATGAACTCAACAACATACCCGGTACAAAGACCTTTTTTAAATTCATCAATTCATGCAGATCCTCCCTGTCACCGAACAGCTACTCTAGATGGCAATACGATAACAACCAAGCATTTTTAGATCATCTCAAAAGTCAAGTGCCGGACAATACAACCAGCCAGATAATCTTACCCTTTTTTTTCCTCTGATGTCCCCTTCTCCACTTCTGAACTCGAATATGTCCTGCGTAACAAATCTAAACCTTCTGCTGCTGGTCCCGACAATATTTCATATGAAATGCTGAAAAGTCTATCAGCTACGTCAAAATTATCTCTTCTTCAAGCATTCAATAAGGCATGGCAACACTGTGACATCCGGGACTCTTGGAGGAAAATCCGGATTGCCCCTATTCCGAAAAGGGATAAGGATTTGGATATATACACGAATTTCTGATCACTGCTGCCAAGGAGAACAACCTTAAAGTCACTCTTGTTACTCTCGACATTGCGAGAGCATACGATTGCGTGAAAATCGACACGCTACATACAATCCTCTGTCAACTAAACATGCCCCACCATTGGTCTTGCTGGATATATGAATTCCTACGTCCACCGCATACTGACTCTTGGTACCAGCAATGTCGATATGTATAACGGTCTTCCTCAGGGTAGCTGTCTAAGCCCGCTCCTATTTAACATCTACACTACAAAATTACACAAAATAGCTGATGAGAACACGCACATTTTCCAATTTGCAGACGACTTTGTAATCGTATCCACACACCGAGATTTTGACCTCTCTGTTCGACAACTCCAAACCAAATTAAACCTTTTTTATGGTATCTCCAAATCTCTAAATCTCAACATAAACTATCAAAAAACAGCTGCTCTATATATGGCAAAAGGAGCAAGGAGGAATGTGTCAGTGAACATCAATGACAATCCAATCGTAAACGTGAATTGTTTTAAATTTTTAGGAAGATACATCAAAAACAGCCTTTCACTCAAGGAACATTACGACTCTGTTGTTGGAAAATCTAAATTAGCATGCAATGCCATAAAAATGGTTACAGCTTTCAAAGGTGGGCTTATGCCAAATATTGCGATAAACCTTTCTAAATCCTTGGTTTTCTCGAAAATAGAATATGCTAGATCTTCCACGGCTCACGCGCCCAAATATATAAACAAAAAAATAATGACATTTCAAAACAACTTACTTCGAAGAAGCCTAGGACTTAATCCCTCAACGCCTACTCACATAATTTATGCCCTATCACTCACTCTCCCACCTCATCAAAGAGCTCTCTATCTTGCATCCAAGGAATTGCTGAAAATGAAAATGTTTAATCCTGAGTCGTATCGCCAAATTGTTCAAACTCCGACGAGGAAATCGAGCCTGGGTTACACCTTTCTCACCTTCCGCAACATTTTTGAAAACACCTGCACGGATTTTACTACCACGACATCTGAAAAAGTCTCCATATTCCTGGACAGCTTTTCATCATCAAAAACAACACCTCCACTTAAGTGCGAAGGATATGCTATTTTTGCCACAGACGCGTCTGTCATGGCGGATAGTACTGGTTGTGCAGTATGCAACATTTCATGGAATCATAACTTCATGTTTAAAATTCCAAACAAAGTCTCCCCCTTGACTGGTGAACTATATGCTATCGACAAGGCGATAGACATCATCATAGAAGATGGCTACTCACACTCGGCAATCTTCACTGACAGCAAAAACGCGTGCCTACTTCTTCGGCAAAACACCTCCTTCAACTTCCTTGTCTCAAGAATCTTAAAGAAGATTGAAACCGCCAATCTAACTTATATTTTCTTTATCTGGACCCCAGCACATGTTGGTATACCTCCCAACGAACTGGCCGATTATTTTGCTAAGCATGCTGCCTCTGTTGGCTCCATCATAAACCCTCAGCTCTCCTTAAAGGATGCGTATGCTGAAATCTATACAATCAATGGGACACGGAATACAAAGCGCATCAGTCGGGACGGTATTTTCATGAACTTTTTCCTGAATTGCCGAAATGTCACTGGTTTATAAACAGCAAATTTTCGCCCTCTCAAATTAAAACCATCAACAGACTGCTAACAGGTCATACTTTCAACACTCCATACCTCAAAATGATTGGATCAATATCAACAGATCTATGTGAAATTTGTAATACAATTGACGATAATAACCATGCAATTTTTCATTGAACAAAATTTGACTCCCAAAGGCAACACTTCCCTTTTTTCAGGAATTACAACAGTCTTATGGACCTGCTAAAGTCAAAACAACACTTGGTCTACAAGGACCTTTTGAATTTCATAAATTTATGCAAAATCGAGCTATAAAGTCTCCCACGATCTAGCTCTACCACCTACCAATACAGCTATGTATAAACTAAGGCAGCTATGTATAAGCAAATCTAAAAACACTACCACACTCAAATACTAGTATGTATTATGTCTTTTTTGACACAAACAGTACTGGCATATAAGCGTTACCACATGCTTAGACAAAATAAACAAAAACCCAAAAAAAAACAAAGAAAGGTAGAAATGTAAGAAAAAATGTAAACAAAAATAAAAATATAAATTTGCAATTTGTTATTCTTAAATGACAATTGTGTTGTGAGGACCTATAGGTATAATAAAAATTCCTCATTTATCGTGGAATAAACCTTTGGAACTTAATTACTTAATTCCTACAGTCTCAAATGAATTTGTTCAATCACTAATGATGCTCGGATTATTTCAAATAAATAATGTTTATAACACAAATGGAAGACTTTTAGACCTTGCCTTTGTTAATCATCCTATAGACGTATTCGTACGAAACTCGCCACCATTAACATTTCCTGAAGATGTCCACCATCCTACAATTGAAGTTGAAATTTATACTCTTCGTAATAAATCTCTACCATCATCAAATAGAAATAAATTTAAATATAATAAAACATACTGCTTCCATCGTACTGATTATGTAAAACTGAATTATTTATTATCTAACGTCGTTTGGAGTACTATATTTTCTGGAAACAATTTTGATGTCATTGTTAATAATTTTTATTCCATACTTTATCATTTAATTTCACAAACTGTTCCTAAAACGATAAAACGTGAAAAGAAAGGCCCACCTTGGAATAACTACCACTTAATAAATGCAAAAAATAGGAAAAATAAATTTTACAAAAAATACAAAAGATCTGGCTCCATAATTGATTTTAAAAATTACTCTGTGGCACGCTCTGAATACAATATCACAAACAAACTGGCATATAATAATTACATTCTTCGTATGAAATCAACACTAAAAACCAATCCTAAGTCGTTTTATAAATTTATCAACTCTAAACGTCGAGCCTGCCATTACCCAAGTTTCCTAAAGTTTTGTTCCCGTAGTGCCGATGATGATCTATCGATTAGTAACATGTTCGCAGACTTCTTTGCTACAACATATTCTAAATCGACATTTGATAACATTACTCCTTACTCCTCTAATTTAATGCATTCATCGAATATACATTTCACATTCATCCATAGTAATACCGTTTTATCAAACCTGAGATCATTAAATTCTTCGTCTTGCCCTGGCCCTGATGGTATACCTAGCTGCATCCTGAAACATTGTGCTGAAACGTTGTATGTACCTCTTACGGATATTTTCAATAAATCTATTGAATTAGGTTATTTACCAAGCATATGGAAAAAATCATTTATAATTCCTTTATTTAAAAGTGGAAGCAAACTTGAAGTATCGAATTATCGTGGAATTGCTAAGCTGAATGCTATTCCTAAACTTCTTGAAAAAATTTTATCAGACAATCTATCACATCAAGTTTCTTCATTAGTGTCTACATGTCAGCATGGCTTCTGTAAACATCGTTCCACAACAACGAACATCCTCGAGCTCACAACCTTAATAAATGATGGTTTAGTAAATAAGCTACAAACAGACGTAATATATACAGATTTTAGTAAAGCATTTGACAGAGTGAACCATAATATGCTACTAAATAAATTATCGCTAATGGGATTTAGCTTTGCAGCTTTAAATTGGTTGTTTTCCTACTTATCCAATAGAACGCAACAAGTTAAATTTAGAGATGCCACTTCCAAAGTTATTGAGGTCCCATCTGGTGTTCCCCAGGGAAGTCATTTAGGTCCAATACTATTTACTTTATTTATAAATGATCTCCCTAATGTTATTTCTCATTCCAAAGTATTAATGTACGCTGACGATGTCAAAATTCTAAAAACCATTTGAAACTCTAGCAGTCAACACTTACTTCAATCCGACATCGATAAACTTTCGCAATGGTGTAAAATAAACCTTATGGATTTAAATATAAAAAAATGTAAACACATGTCATTTTTTAGAGTAAGAAATTACGACACCAACTATTTTATAGATGAATTGCCGTTGGAAAAAGTCCACAATATTAACGATCTTGGAATATTACTAGATCATAGACTTAATTTCCGTGATCACATTGCATTAACTGTCAATAAAGCGAATGGTGTTCTCGGATTTATGAAACGATGGTCGAAAGAATTTTCTGACCCATACATTACTAAACATCTTTATACATCTTTGGTTCGTCCTATTCTTGAATATGGATCAATTATTTGGGATCCCTGTTATAATATCCATTCAAATAGTATTGAAACTATTCAAAAGCAATTCTTAATTTTTTGTTTACGTGGTCTTGGCTGGAATTCACTCGTGCTACCGTCATATGAAAGCAGACTCAATCTAATAAAGTTACCAACACTAAAAAGTCGTAGATTAATGCTGGGTATTTCATTTTTACTTGGATTAATCCGTGGTGAGATTGAATCGGAGTTTTTGCTTGGTAAAATTAATTTTAATGTCCCATCTCGACCAACCCGTAACTTTCAACCGTTGAAAATAATGTACTACAGCTCCGTGTATGCTAACAACGACTCCTTTCGCCGCATATGTGAAAATTTTAACAAATGTTATCATTTAATAGATTATTCGGAAAGTAATGCTAATATAAAAGAAAAATTGTTTTGCATTTAAATTCCTAAAAATTTGTATAGAACTTTAGTCTGTAAGGATTTATATTAATCTATAGACCAAATAAATAAAATAAAAAATTTAAAGTTTTATTTGCATGGTCATTTGTTTCGAACATAAATAGGTTAAGAGAAGGTTCTATGGGGACAGTTTTTACCCTTTTAGCTCTATAAAGTCTAGATTTTAAAAAAAAAGTACCAGACACCTATCAATTATTTCTTTGTATAATAGAGGATACATTAGGAATTTTATTTATATCTTTGCTTCTTTAGGAGATATAAAGGATACTAATTTTATCCTTTTTTACCCATTTCTTCCCCTAAACGTAATCCCTTCTTAGTGGATCTATACAATGCCAAAGGAACCTATAACCAAAATTTCATGATTCTAGCTTTAACGGTTTGGGCTGGGCGATGATGAATCAGTCAGTCAATCAGTCACGCAAGCCTTTTATATATAGATTGAGAGAAGGAGAATGGATAGTTAGCTGCTGGTTTCATACCTACATCCTGTACAAAAATATTTTAACAGATTAAAGGTGAGTCAGAATAATTATGAATTTTACGTACATAGTTGTTTAACTAATTAAAATTTTCCTCGGATATTATTATTAGTCTACTAAACTCACCTGCAAACAAATCAACTGTAGTAACAGTATTACATTCGACACCGTTACAACTGGAACCATTTTTTTCTTTTCCGTACACTACCCACGGTGAACCAGAATTCAACGAACACATAAATCCTATGTCGCAAAACAGAATTTGGATGTAAAACCATTTGCAGGGCGATTTAATACGATTAACCTTAGAATCCAATACGCATATATTAGGATACATCCCACCAACAAGGGCGGCTTTAATGACAGAACAATTCGATTTGAGATTTATATAATGCATACTAAGATCAACTTTGCTATATATTAATTGTGATGATCTTAAGGATCCAACCAATTGAGTACGGATATTGCAGTCCTGTTCCAACAGGCCATTCAAAATGAAATTATATTAAAATCAAAAACCAATTCCTCATTTCTAAAGTTATTTTTCCATTCTATTATAGATTATTTCATGGCAGAATAATTTGTCCAGTTTGTTTTTTCAACTTTAGCAGTCGTTTTCAAAACAACAACAAAAAGCCATCACTATACCCCCAAAGGTAGGTAAATAACAAGGAATATTTTGGAAGTCAACAAGTATTTATCCTCTAATATTTACATTTAACACAATCATTTAAAATAAAACTAAACATCTCTAGCATGATGTAATAACTTAGTGCATCCTGATCTCTAGTATATTTTCCCAAATAAAAGGTTTTTGAAAATACATATGATTATTACTTACAGAATATCAAGAAGATCTACATATGTCACATTTAAAGCAAAAAATGCAACTTTAACAGTCCATTAGCCCATTCCGCAAGAGCAACGCCATGTAGATAATCCGGATTAAATGAATACGAGATGACAAAAGTTAATTTATTTTCAATAGCAGTTGGCGGTAACATGGCAGACAGCAGTTCGCAGCGGGAAAAAGTGGCAGTAAAGAGGCCTTCCTAAAGGCATTATACACTATAATATGAGACTTTTGGTTACTTTTTCGATCTTTTACTGGTATTAATTAAACGATTAATGAGAATATACAACATGGAACGATAAAGTATTCTTCAAAAGGTACTTTTTGAATTTTCTATAATATTGAACCTAGAAACATGAAATTGAACATAAAGGGTCCACAGTGTGTGAGTGTCTAAATGCGATCTTTTAGTACTTTTTCGTTCTTCAACGAATACCTTTTATGTTTTCTTTAATATAAGAGGACTTTTTGGGTACTTTGTAGTTTTTCAAAGGGTGTTTTTTTAGCTTTTCAATAATATTGGTCAGAAACATAAAATTAAACACGCAGGGTTCTGTTCATGGAAATCTGTATGAATGTTCTTCAGCTGGTACTTTTTGAGTTTTCTATAATATTGAAATATAAATTAAAAAATAAGTGTTTTTTTGGTTCTTTTTTGTTTCGTTTTCGTAGAAACATAAAATATGGAGTGAATGGAAATCTATGGGAAGGGACTTTTGGTACTTTTTCGCTCTACTTTCTGATTTTTCTATATAATTGGACTTAGAGGCATAAAATTAAACACGCAGGGTTCCAGTTGAATGGAAATCTGCACAAAGGGAATAATTTTTACCTTTTCGTTCCTCATCCGGTAATTTTGGAGATTTCTAAAGTAGTTGTATGATAGAAACAATATAATTTGTTTTTATACATATATCGTCACATAAAACGCAAAAATCCCTATTTAACATTTTTTAAATTCTACAGGAGAAGCAAAAAACTATTTAAAATGGAAAGTTTAGTTTCAATCAGCGCGATTTGTTTTTCTTCAAAAGACATTTTTTAACGGTAAATTTCTCAGTTGTTTTGACAATTTACAATTTGTATTTACAAATGATTAGTTACGTCTTTTAGCCTTTATATAAAACTGCTTTTGAAGATAGGGCCCTTTTGAACATTTGGCTTGATGTAATACATAAGAAAATGAAAATGTCGATTTTGAATTTTTTTTAGTTAGGGCCGTTTTAGTTTTAGGTATGTAGGCAAAGTCACAAAGTTGCACGTAGCACTGTCCTGTTAATCCAAAATCTCGGATGTTTATGAAAATGAATTTATTTAAATTAGAGTAAAAAGGTGATATGAAGTGATAAAAATAAGTTTAATAAATTGTATGATATTTTGAGAATACAAAACTTCAGTAATTACATATGTGAAAATTTTTTACATATGTATATTCCATATTAATTAAAAAATCGTTTAATGTGTGTGACAAACCTTAGCTTTTAATGTGGAAACGGCACGCTGGTGGTCGCACGACGCAAGCTCGTCGGATGGGGGTAGGATCTTTCCACCATAGTTTGGTCACATTTAAAATATCGTGCCATTGTCAAATATGTTATAATGAAATAAAAATTACAATCGAAATTTCTATTAGTCAGATGGACAAATGACAACTATGTTAATAACAATCTATAGTCCCATAGTCTTTGAAGGAAATGGTGTTATGACCTTCACGGACTTCCCTCCCTTAACATGGCAATGTTTCAGCCATCCTTGGTCCCAGTTCATCCGTCCTGTAATTGTCTGGAACCCTAACAATAACTTACCAACTAATCATGATTCACATCATTACCTCTTTACTTATTAGCTTTCCATTATCATTAATATACTGTTTGTTTCAAAATATCGTAATACATACAAATATTTGTTTTTATTTTCTAATAAACAGAATTCGTAACGAAGCTAACATACAATATATAAATTTCCTTAGGATTATAACAAAAGTTATTACGATAAAGAATTTAACAGATTGAACTTCAAAATAAATCAGTTATTTTTATATTTAGAATAGAATATAAATTAGAGATTCTAATATTTTTTTTGTATATTAATCGCAAAAAAAAAACATATTTGTATCATGAAAGTTTTATATGAAGAAATTAAATTGTACACAAAAAATATTAGAATTTACAACAAAAAAATAATAATTTTCCTTTTTTTGTTTTAATTTATATTAAATATGAATTAACTATAATTCAGATTATTAAACTTAAATCATTCTTTTTTTTTTTTTTAGATTAACGTGAGGGTATTAAGGTTTTATATCATGCTTGTTTGTTTTTCATTATGTTATTTAGTACATTCTTATTTGTTTATTTATTATTTATTTATTTATTTATTTATTTATTTATATATTTATTCATTTATATATTCATTTATTTATTTAATAATTTATTTATTAATTTATTTATTTATTTTATTTGTATATTTATTTATTTATATATTCATTTATTTATTTAATAATTTATTTATTAATTTATTTATTTATTTGTATATTTATTTATTTATTTGTTTATTTTAACATTATTTTTTATATTTATACCCCATTTACACATACACGAAATCTAGTAGATTTCATTTAAAATCTTTTTCCAAATCTAGTCCGTTTACACTTACTATTCTTGACATTTAAGAAGATTTCATTTTTTCTAATATTTCTTGAAAAAGTGTGTGATATGAAAAATAAGAAGGAAAAATGGGATATTTATCAAAATTCCATTTAAAATAAAAAAATAGATACTTGAATATAACATTACCTTTTATTTTAGATTAACTTTTCATTCGTGTTTTTCAATTTATAAAAATTTTGTCGACATTTTAATTTTTTTTTTTTTTTTGTTTGTTTTGTTTCCCTCTTTTTTCTTGTGTAGTGTCGTATTTTTTAGTATTATTTAGAAAAAACAGAGTTGCATCACTAAAAACTATTAGATTTTGAGTAGATTTTAACGAAATCTAGTTACGAAGTAGATTTTGTTTTGTATGGGAAATCTAGTTAAAATCAAGTAGATTTGGCTCGAAATCTCATAAGTACTAGATTTCGTGTATGTGTAAATGGGGTATTAGATCAATTAATATCTTAATAAATTTAATTTAAGAAAATAATTAAGATACACGGAAACATAAAAACATGTAACATAAAGTTTGGTTAGGTTCATTTTTTTTTAACGGTCACGTTTTATATTTTCAAGGTGACTCATTCTTTTATACATTCAGTATTTAAAGGTCATAGGAGTCATTAAAATTTCACCAGTGTAGTCTTATGTTATTTCTTTTTTTTTAACGGCTTACCCTGATTTTTCCTTCAATTTGTTTTACCGTGCACTATATTTATTCCTCCACTGTTCTATTCGTCAAATTTTACCAGTATTCTGGGTTGTTGTCCTTGATGATATATTTGGGATTAATGTCCGTGGGATTTTTTTGGGATTAATTTTGCCCGAAATACCTTGAGCTGTCTCTGTCTTTACTAAGCGATAAGATCTACGCAATTTCTCACTCACAGATGGCATAAAACTTAATTATTACATTATTCAAGTTTTATTAATACTATTGATGATTTTATGCAATAGAAATTATGCAATACTTAAAATGCAATCATATAAGTAATTGATATTTAAGTACAGCATTTACTTTATTACATAATTTCATATAATCTTGATTACTATTTAAAAAAAACTCATTTGTGTTACCTGTGATTGATGTTAAAATCGTTGCAATAAATATGTGTTTAAATTAGATTAATAGTTTATGACTTTATTCAATTAACTTTGACTTTTAATTATACTGTATAATGCCTTTCACTACTACTGACTATTACTCAACTTTCACTTTCACGTGTCAAAAACATAATGACCGACGTGATCTTGTGAGTATTATGTTAATGTCACCCTAGACGATCATAAACCCACCACCCCTCGGTTTTTTTCTTTTACTATTACATCGTTTTCCCAAGATCATTGTAAGGTCATTACATGATATTTTTCGTCAAGTGCATCCTATTGTGAATTGCACTATAAAAGTCAATAACTCCACTGCCCCCTGTATGTCATGATCATAACTCTACAAGGGTAGATGACAGTTCTCCAAAAAAAAAAAAACATAAACAAAGAAAGGTAGATAGAAAGATAGCAGGTTGCGATCAGACGTCTACTCAGTGTTCGTGCTGCTTTTTAAAGTCAATTTTTTTTCTGTTTTGCTGCCGTTATAACTGTATTTAACTACATTTGTTAGTGTAAATTTTTGAGAAAGAGACTCAACAACAATATATTCATTTATTTATTTAATCATTTATTTATTAATTTATTTATTTATTTATTTGTATATTTATTTATTTATATATTCATTTATTTATTTAATAATTTATTTATTAATTTATTTATTTATTTATTATTTGTATATTTATTTATTTATTTGTTTATTTTAACATTATTTTAAACTTTAATGTTATATGAGAAAAAATATAAATCTCAAAACTATTAAAATTTAAAATAAGTTAATTTTTGTTCAAATACATTGCCATAAAACAAACGTGTTTGTATTGAAAATCCAAAAAATAAGTATTACTTAAGGTACGTTCACACCTATCAAATATTTGACGTTTTTTATCAAATATTTGTTGGCTGTAATGTGAACACAAAATATTTTTGAAGAGCAAACAAAATATCAGCTGTTTTTCTTGAAACATTTTTATATGTCAACCTACAAATATTTTCTTAATGTGAACACAATGTGAACACCAAACATGAAACATTTTTGTTAAACGTTAAAAAACTATTTAATAATATTTTTTACGATTTCATAGAAATTTCTGCCTAAAAACAAAAAATTAAATACATTTTTATTTCATAATGTGCTTAAAATGAGTATTTCTATTTTGACGTTTTGTTTGAAGAAACAAAGCCAAACACAATTCAATACAAATAGTAAAAGTTTGTTTGCCCGGTGTTCACATTACAACAAATAATTTCGTAAAACAATTGACGGATAAAACAGTAAAAAAACAAGATTTTGTTTGCAGGCAAAGAGGAACATAACAACAAGAACAGCTAATGCGCAACCAAACCAAAAGCCAAAAATATATGTATGTGTTTATATTTACTAAAAAGCTATATCATTGAATAATAACTTCTATATATTCTAAAATTTCATTTAATATTGTTTTTCATCAAAATTTTACAACAAAAAAATACAAATTACATTTCAATACCTTGTGCAAGTGGAAAAGAGATAGATGGACTTGCACAAGGTATTGAAATTACAATTCAATACCTTGTGCAAGTGGAAAAGACATAGATAGACTTGCACAAGGTATTGAAGTTACACTTCAATACCTTGTGCAAGTGGAAAAGAGATAGATAATGGATCTTTACTGTCATGTTGTTGCTATTTAGTATAGTCAATGTAGCGAAAACCTTGGTTGTTTGGAACGGTTTATAGCGATTTCAAAAAATCGCTATAAGCCCGGAAATAACCAAATTATAAATAATTTTCATTAAATTACATATCTATAAAATTTAAAATTATAGAGAATTGTTTATTATTAATATATTTTTATATCCATTAATATAATAAATAATTGTTTAATAAATTGAGTAATAAAATATTCCCGTACATTGAGAATAATTAATATTTCAGAGAAGTTTTAATTGCCTGTTTTTAAAGATAGAATGACTTCATTGTTGAAATGTTAACATGATGTTTAATTTTATGATCGTGAGATCTTTCACGTTCATTTTTCTTTAAAGTAACGAAATGGTTTCTTCATCAAATATCGTCGACATGTGCTTAAAGAGTCATGTTGCAAAAATTTTTTGCGATTGCAGACGGGTGAACTAAGTATGTTAGCTAATTTTTCGGGAAAATAATATAAGAAAGTTGAACTTCTTCGATATTGTTGCGGAATGCGTTATCCGCATATATTATGACTTGAACTCTTTGCGAAAGTACTGTGAATTTTACTGCATGGTTTTGACTATTTACGCATTTTCTGATGTTAATTTAATATATTGGTCAACAAAATCAAGTTAAAATCTGTGTATCACGTCGGAATGGAATATTTATATAAAATTACCTGGATTAACGTATTGAAAACGAATAAAGAGTCACCTCCTGTTTCGGAAATATATTATTTTAGTCCTTCCAAACAAGAACACTTTTGTTTACAATTTGACAAACTTAAATCTGTGATAAGCTTGTCCTTGAATTATGAAATGTGGCCTAACTTCATACTCCGAGATAACAGTATCTCTTATTTAATTGTAATTTGGGAACCGTTGGACTAGACTGCAAACTAGACTATAGATGCATATATTTGTACATAACTATATATAGTATGTTGTTACCAACCAATAAATAACAAAACAAACAACAAAAATAATAATTATCATTAATTTACGCAATTGCTGTAATTTCAATTAAATGTCACAACTTTGTCTCGATTTATATTTTATAAAAATAAAATAAAACCAGTCATATAAGCGACTATTTACATTTTTGTATGAGGTGATAACACTCATTTTCAGAAAATAAACAAAGAACAGCTGTCATTGACGCTGTTTGATCTTACATTTGGTTTGCAAGATCAAATAATTATTTTACCAAAATGACGTAAATTATTTGACTTTTGGTGTTCACATTGATGAAACAATGAGAAAATATTTATTTGCCAGCAAATCAATTTGTTTTATGAAAATCATCCGCATTGCTGTTTGTTAACATGAAATATTTTATGTTCAGATTCGACAAACAAAGTTTTTTCAATAGTGTTAATATTAATATTATACACTTTTATTATAAAAATTTAATTTTAAACCTAATAAAAATAGTTAAAATTAAAACAAATTGCCAAATTGTTTTTTCTTGCATGAAAATATACGATATACTGTGGCTGCAAAACATGTGTGTGTTTGAACCAAATTATTTTTGCACTGTTTGATAAAACAATACCATCAAATATTTGTTCAAGTCTGAACATGAAATAAATATTGCGTTTGTTTGACGCAACTTTATAAATTTTATAACAAATATTTGGACCAAATATTTTACAGGTCTGAACGTAGCTTTATTTTACTCTTATGCAAAA